>NC_134983.1:14848484-15151515 GCF_050947335.1 Megachile rotundata
AATTCGATGTTCACGCGTGTGCAAAAATATTGTACAATAAAATAAAATAACATCGAGCATCGATACCACTTCGATCGCTTCAACTCAACTACTCCAATTTTTTCCCCTATTTCTAAATGTTCTTTCTCTAAAACTTGTTCGAACAAGTTGGCACAAATTTGTTTCAATTCAACAAATTCGTTCAAACTACCCAACAGATTCGTTCAAACTATCCAACAGATTCATTAGAACAATATTAAAATAAAATTGAAATTAATCAGTCAGTGACAAAATTAATGTTTAATTACAAATTGTGAAATCCATAGATTGTAGCGTCGTAGTTAGGACTCAAACCGTTTATGAACCAGATGATGACGGAAAAAACCTAAACTGTTTTAGGGCACCATATTTTTCAGACCATAACCGTAGTTAATAGTCGCGATGTAAACTTGCCTCTAAAAATTAGAATTTTTTCCAAACTACATGAAGAGCCAAACCGTTCAGCCTTCCTCCCTCTATCTTCTATTTCCTCCCTCTACAGCTTACGTTCGATTGACAGAACCACCGCTCCATAACCAAAAAATTGTTTACTCCTCACATACCAAAATGTAAAAATATCAGAAACGATTCAACATTCAACCAAGTCACTTTAAACCCACTAAGAACCTATTGCTGAATAAATTCAATCAGCACCTTCCTATATTGTTCATTTTTCAACCTATCTTATACACGACGAGTTCACACGACACACTGGGTGCAGCTATCGTGCTTCAAGAATAATCGAGAAGATACATCAAAAATTTATGGAGTGAATACAACCTGTAATTAGAGATTAGATCAAATTATGACTATCGATCGGTTCGAAAGGTTGTTATGGACATCGCCATTAAGGTACTCCTCGAGATTCAATCAAGAGACAACCCTTCGTCATCGTTGTCGAAAAGCATGGAATACAAAGAGTCTGGACAAGCCCGGAAAAGAGTTTCCCTCGGAAAACTTTGTCGAGGAAAGAAAAGACGCAGACGAAGGGAGAAGAGAGCGGAGAATAAAAAGATGGTGCAAGCTTGAATGATAATTAATTACAAGGGAACTCTCGTCGGAAGCTCTCGATTCGCGATGCGCGGTAGAATATGAAATTCAATTAGCTTCTACGTGAACCCGCTTCCGGGTTGCTCTTCCAGTGAATTAAAGGCTCCGACCGCCATCACCTATTTCCTCGGTTTTTCCAAAACTTTTTTGTTTCCACTCCTGCCGCCACTCTGAATTAACTCAGACGCGCGACCGCCAACTTTTTGTTTGCGTAATTACGTCAATTTCTTGTTCGAACTCTTTCGCGAATATTTTCTTGTATTAACGAAGGCTACAGTTTGCGGAGCTTGAGATGAATTTGTTATGGGGAGAGTCTATGGATTTCTTCGATTTATGGGTGGGGTATACTGTCTTTTAGTGTTTTGGGAAGGGGATGTATGGGTAGATTGTTATTGATATGTTGTGTAAGGGGTGATCAGATTTTTGGGTGGTTTGAAAATTTGGGATGGGAGGAATATGGGAGTTTGAAAATTTAGAAATTTTGAAGATGAGGGAGTTTGGGATTTGAGAATTTGGAATTTGGGGGATGTGAGAATTTGGGGATGTGAGAATTTTGGGACGTGAGAATTTTGGGACTTGAGAAGTTGGGCACGTGAGAAATTGGGGAAGTGAGAATTTGGGGATGTAAGAATTTGGGGACTTGAGAAGTTGGGGAAATGAGGAATTGGGGAAGTGAGAATTTGAGGACTTGAGAAATTGGAGAAGTGAGAATTTGGGGAAGTGAGAATTTGGGGATGCGAGAATTTGGAGAAGTGAGAATTTGGGGATGCGAGAATTTGGGGAAGTGAGAATTTGGGGAAGTGAGAATTGGGAATTTGAGAAATTGGGGAAGTGAGAATTTGGAAATGTGAGAAGTCGGGGAAGTAAGAATTTGGGGACTTGAGAAGTCGGGGACGTGAGAGTTTGGTAATGTGAGAATTTGGAAACGTGAAAAGTTAAGTATATGAGAATTTAGAGATTTAAAAATTTGAGTTTTAGAAATTTCCAAATTTGCGAACTTGAAGTGTTGGAAACAAAAAAATGCTTGTACATAATACTTATCCAAATGTAATCACTCCACAATTTAATAAATTAAAAAAGTAAAAATTTCAAACTACCCAAAGTGCCAAATTTCATACCATAAAATCCATATAGCATCTTTATAAAATTGCAAAGAATAACAATCCACCTTACTAATCAGATTGATCCATTAACCCAAACAGTGATTCGAAACGCATTTTTCTTAGAGAAATCGCAGTTCATTACTTTTAATTCAAGGCGCATGACGAATAGCGTTTAAAAGTAATCTTTTTTCGCTTTCAACGTGTATTAGATAATTATTATCTCGTGCATTATGCGAATGATAAACACACTAAGAGATGCCTTAATGGCGATATAAAAACCGGTTCGAATGGAAATTGGAATTAAAAAGGGGAAAATGAAAATTACACAGCTGCGCAGGAGATTAGGTTAGAGAAGCGTATAATTATTAAGAGCGATGTTTTGTTATGCAATGATAATCGCCTCTTTATCGTCTCTTGATCAATCACTATTAAGACTCTTAGTGACGTTAAGATCACTACAGCACTGAGATCACTGAAAT
This sequence comes from Megachile rotundata, assembly GCF_050947335.1. Classification (NCBI taxonomy): domain Eukaryota; kingdom Metazoa; phylum Arthropoda; class Insecta; order Hymenoptera; family Megachilidae; genus Megachile; species Megachile rotundata. The sequence goes on from NC_134983.1 coordinate 14,851,135, forward strand.
TTAATATAATCGAATAATTATGAGAAGAAGACATATTTTATCTAAACAGATAGAATGCCTAAACTATTTTACCTTAAAAAATGAACAAAAATTGAAAATCAAGTGAAATGGAAATTACAAGATTTATTACGGAAATGTGATTGAAGGCTTAAAGTTCACCGAATAGTGAAAACATACGTGAGAGTAGTCAGCGTCGATAGGTACGCTCGAATTTCGTAGAATCGGAAACGCCAGGTTGGGGAAACGTTTGCCGGTTCTCGCGTCGAAAAATCTCGTCGGAAATACGTGCCGATGCGATTCCATTTCCATACGCGAGGGAGACGCGAGTAAAATTGCCCGAGATTTTCACGGATTCTTTTCCCTTCTGCCGTGGTACGTGTACGTCGGCTTTGAAACTAAGAAACATACAACCTGAAGGAATAACGGAATAAAATATGATTCACCTCTCATGTAGGTAAAGGCCGTATGTACACAGGTAAATCCTTGGCTGTAGATATGAAAAATGCCCGGATATAATTTCTCCGCGTTTTCGCGTCGTGATTCGGTAACTGACGTGCAACTGTGCAAACAACGGAAGACGCTTGGTTGCATTATTTTTGTTGCGACGACAAAACGTAGTGAGAGATACCGATATTCCTAGATCTCAATATTCCTATATTGTTATACCATATTCCTATATTCCTAGATCTCTATACCGCTATATTACTAAATTATTACTATATTAGTAATTCCTAATTTATCTTAGATCCGATATTCCTAGATTCGATGTCACTATATTTCGATATCCCTAGACCAGTTCCTATAATCAGATATTCCTAGATAACAACACTCCTAGATTACAATATCCCTAGACCCCAATTTCTCAAGATCCTAATATCCTTAGACCCCTAATTCCCTAGATACCGATATCCCTAGACCCCAAATTTCTTAGACCCAAAATTCGCTAGATCCCAATAACCCTAGACCCCAAATTTCCTAAACCCAAAATTCCCTAGATCCCGATATTCTAGACTCCAATTTCTCTAGATCCCAAATTCCCTAGACCCAAAATTTCCTAGATCCAGATATCCTTAGACCCCAATTTCTCTATATCCCAAATTCTCTAGATTCCGATATCCCTAGATCCCTAAATTCCTAGACCCCAAATTCTTTAGACACAAAATTCCCTAGATCCTGACATCCCAAGACCCCAAATTCCTTAGACCCAAAATTCCCTATATCCCGATATCTCTAAACCTATTTCCCTAGATGCCATAGACAGCGAAAAATCCCCAGATTCCTATATTGTTCTAGTTAAAACTAAAAGTAAGTAGAATGTTAGGATGACCAAAAGAGTAATCATGTAAGTAATAGTAAATAATTTTAGAATACTAATAATTGAAGATTAATTATACGAACAAATCGTGAACAAATTTTGTGTAGATTAAATCGAAAGCCGTCGCTACAGAAAGCTACTCGAGCGTAAATTCACTGACCAATGTCTACGACAGGCCAAGACAAGGAAACAATGGTACTTTACGGTAAATAACGGGAAGAACGAATAAAAGAAACTGTCGAACTGTCAGGCACAGAGAACAGGTCGGATCAGCAATAATTCACGATACGCTGCGCCATCGACAATCGGTTTGTCTCTTTAGCGCCCCTCATCGATCTATCCCGCGATTTACGGAGAAAAGCAACGCGATTCTGTGTATGTTTGCCCGTTAATTACAGTCGCGTTATCACGGAACGAGAAATTGGTTTCATGATGAAAAAACAATGCGAAAGAGGACGATCCTCGGTTTAATTAATTTCATCGGTGTTAATTGATTCTATATCGGTTGAAACGCGTAAATAAACGTTGCCACTTCCATTGAACCGTTACACTCGTATCGGAAGCAAAAATGAAATAAAATACTCATGATCGTTACCGTAATTAAATGGATAGTTTAATCAAGCTAATTCACCGAGAGCCTGTAAAGTATAAACGTATAACTCGTTTCGGTGATTCGATTAAAATGTATGAAGTTTAATTAAATTGTTTGATTTAATCCGGTGCACGGCCTTGTAAATATGCAATTAAATATTTATACATTAATAAGCAGACTTTGTATTTAGTTATCTATAAAATTATCGGATTTGTCTGATGCAGTTATAGACAAATATTAAATACTATTTGTTGTTACTTGTGAAGAACACAGCATGCAAATTTCTATCTAAAAATTCCTTCATGTCAAGTTTATATCCGATAACTTTGTTCTATGAATAAAGAAAAATGTTAAACCGAAGAGGTATTATTAAAAACTTGTACAGTAAAATTAGCAATCGGAATCTGATATCACTGAACCTGAAGCTTAGTATCTCCAGAAGTCTATTTATAGATCTCGTGTATAAACTAACAAAAGCGAAGATCATGGAAAGGAACGTAACGCCGACTGGGATGATTTCTTCATCGATGGTTTCCGGTATCGTTGATTGAAAGCAGCTTTCAATTACGGAAGTGCGCTCAGCCCCCGTCAGTTGGTCGGATTCTAATCGATTTAACTCGTCTCCCGTTTCTCGAAAACACGGAACGTACACCTCGATAATTGACAACGATTGCGACTGGTCTTGAACTCGAACTTTCCTCGATAGATTCGCTCGCTTTATCGCGGCGAAGAAGTCCCGATGAAAACGAGCCGATAAAAACGCGATCGACGCTTTATCTTCGGGATTTCTCGCGTGATTACAAGACGTTGCAACGCGAGGTTGCCGATAATGAAATCTTTCTCGTTTCTTATCGGACGTAGTTTTCATTGATATTGCCTCGTGGGATTACCAGAACTTATCGGTTGACACTAATTTATAACATCTACAACTTTAATTTAGTTTCACGGATATAAGTTAACTGGGTTAAACGGTGAACATCGGTATCGAACTTCTAAACGAAACACGAAATGTCGGACATCGGAAAATATGAAAATTCGTAAATTTCTCGAACGACTTCGTGGAAAAAAAGCTCATCTAGTTTTCGACGCGTTGCACCAGCTGCGCTGACGTTCGCAAAGCTTTTGATCGGATTTCAGAGCTGAAAGTTTCTCCGTGTTAGGACGAAAAAGCTGAAAAAAGTCTATCAAAGACGAAAAACCGACCGAGGCTCTCCAGCCGTTTTAGACAGGACAAAAAGATGAATAATGTGTAGCTCATTAAATTGTCTGCATCAAGATACAGAAAAAATTTTACGTGATCCATCCTTCGTGTTTTGCACAGAAAATGATGCTGTCCTTCATAAAATTCAAAGTCAGAGACACACAAAAATTCCAAACTTGTACATTTTTTAATTAAAAATTGTCCAAGTTCGAGAAATTCGGAAGCTGGAAATTTCAGTTTAACAAACTTATAGATAAACGTTGAAACTTGAAAATCTTCCAGGAGTAATTTTTGGTAAGTCTACAAATTTCCAGTAGTAAAGTGCTCAAATGTTAAGGGAGAAAAATTTAATGTTCTTCGTCTGATTTTTTGCATTCGCTGTCCCGTTCAGTGAACATGACTCGAGTGTATATCTGGTGAAAACGACTCATGGTCCGTGAAGCAGGTACGAGAGATAAGTCATGGGTTACAAGTGGATGGGTAGAGAACAATGAATGCGGAAGGACGGTCAGAAAAGGTCAAAGCTTGGCCGGTATTGGCTTTCGAGGCAGCCTGGTCAGTGTCCGTTCGTTGAAGTACGTCTGCGAATACGGACGGTCGTCCATTTGTCGGCTGTCGGTGTCTCCCTGTTCCACCCCCGACGTTGGCCACCTTCTCTCGGCTTTCTACTACCCTCCGACTGGCTGCTCTCCATTTCTCAGCCAGTCCAATTTAACGAGAATGCCTGCCATGCACACCTACGAGACCATTCGTACGGATTTACCCGTTGTCGATAGCTAGAACTGTTCAAACTTCCGGGGGCTAGCCATCGTCTTTCTTGCTAAGACGCCCTAATTTCGTAAGAGTTCCCGCTAAAACTTATCCCTCGACCGGTCCAATCTTTTCCGTTCTCCGTACCGATTTAGAAAATCTGTTTCTCGTCAACTCGAGACATGCCGTGCATACTCGAGGCTTTCGTTTACGGCACGTGGCACTTCTTGTTTTCAACATTTTTAAACGCTTCGGACATACCGCAGAATAAAGCGTGAATTATTTTTGGAACGTGGAATACAATACGATTCTGTCCGTTCGATTTTCTGTCGCTTTCACTTTTCTTGCGATAGTTTCACCGTTTCTTGCAAGATAAATTAGCCGTACACGTTATCAGCCGCGATTACCTTCTGGCAAAGAACGAAACGTTAATGGCTGATTTATTGACCCGTTAAATGTTTCGAAACCGATTGATTTCCTTTCTTGTTAATAGGGAACATATTTCCCTGTGGAAGAATAGCCCGCATAAGACAGGCCCCGGTAATACGTTAACCGGAGAAACTCGCAGACTGAAAATGGACGGTCGAGGGTGGCCGAGGTAAGAGAAGATTTCGATGCCGGACGGAAGGTCCGACAAGCCTGGTGGCTTTAGTGGCTGTTCCCCTCATCCTTCGCCATTATTCAACGACTTAGACCTGCTTGCATTCGAGCACTAGCTTGTCCACGCGAAGGTAGAAAAATAACTGTTATCGGTTACCGAGAAAAAGACGCGTCAAGCTCGTTCGACCGCGCCTCCGATACGATCCAGCATTTTACCTTTTTAAAGCTGCCTGGCAAAAATATCGCAACTTGTTAATCCTTGCGATAAATGTATACTCACACTGATATACTCGGACAGAATCGCGAATTTCACTATTTATTATCAGCGTCATTGACTATCATTGGTGGTTCACTTCATTCTTAACTAACTTCTGATATGGGTACAATTTTTCTTCCATTATGCCACAAACGTAATAACAGTATTAACCGCAGATCAGCTAAAAATGAAGTATTCTTACAATTTTATCTACCAGAGTATCCGCGAATATCAGCAGAACAGAATAAAAGAAACAAAGAAAGAAATGACGAGACCTTTTCACGTTAGACAGAAAGAAGGAACGGAACAATTTGTAATTCCAGAGTTGCATGGCGCACGGAAATTAATCCTGTAATGTAAGTCGAGCTTAGCCGGAATTAAGTTCAACGGAGAATCGTCGGGAACAACGTGGAGACAGTGACGTAAAGCTTCTAGGCGCACGATAAATTGGATCGTTCTCCCTTGGAGACTTTACCTTAGCGCAAACCAACATTTTTTTTTTCCTCGACTCTTTAGCCCCCCTCGAACTCTCGAAGCGTGCCTGGGAAAATGTACGGCCCTGGGAATCGTTCCGTCACTTCGGTCTACGAACGCTAACGACGATCTTACCCAGCTACGCTTGTTGTTTCACGTGAAAAGCAACGGGAACTGTAAATAGTACCTTGCTGGAATCCGAATGGAACCATTCTTTTACTTCTTAACGTCTAGATGTTTAATTAAATTTAACAATCAGAAAATATCCCCCTGCGTAACGTTCATGCTTCAACGATACATGGTAGAACTTTCATGATGTTTGCAGTATTGTTGCATTTGGTATGTGGAATTTTTGGTGCATATTGGATGTGATACTAAACTTATTTGATGTCGAAGAGAATGAATAGAATAGTCAGGTAATTGATAATCAGAGTTCCGAATTAAAGTCTGATACACTTAAAGAATAAGCTTCTCTGAAAATATAGTTATAATTAAATAAAACTTGAGTTGCAAAATTCATTGCTATATCATGACGTTTGTAAAATATTGCAGTATTTCGATAACACCAAAATGTTCACAGACAACATTAATTTCTGCGAAGTTCACATATTGCTAGAAAAGAAGTCTTCCCAGAAAAAGAAGTTCATCCTCTCATGTAGCTAAAGTAAGTGTTAAAATTGATGGTGTTCAAGTCGTAATTGAAGGCAATAGGAGCAGACAATCGACAGACAAAATTACAAAGATTCAGCGCGAAGTAACGGTAGAAAGTTGCAAGTTGAACCAGGAAGGACGTCGTACTGCGCTAGGATTCGAGTGGAACGGTTTACGGAAGCTGGTGGTGAACCAATCAGAAACTAAGACACCAGTGTCACCGCATGTATTATTCATGGAGTAGCTCCGAGGTTCTAACCAGATGCCAGTGAAAATTTAAGGCGATTCGTGGAAATATACCGTGGAATCTATCGTCAAACGTAAAATTCATAGCGATGTCTACTTGAAGTTTCATGGATCCCCGGATGAAGATGTAGAAATTGAAAAAGCAGGGAGAGATACGCATCGGGGTAGGGAATTTGGGCGAATGAGGTGCGGGAACGCGTGAAAGACGAAACGGGAATGGTAATTGGTAGAAACAAGACGTGGAAAGGAAATAAAGAGAGAGAAACCGTGGTGTCTGGCACGAAACGTATGGAGTTCGGCAGTCTGCCGTGAAACACTCCATTCAATGGCGTTTGGTCCTCAGCTGGGGGTGGGTGGAATGTTCTTGGGGTATAGGAGAAGCGTGTGCAAGTTATACGATTCAACATTCGGTGCACAGCTCGTCGAGGTTTGCGGGCCAAGCTACTCCCCTTGAACCACCTCCGGAAGGTCGACCAAGGGAGGTCTGCGTCTGACGGGAATGAGAGAGGCATCAAACACAGAGGTTCTCAACCGCAACATGTTTTTTGGAATTCCTCTCAGCAACTGATCACAACACGATTTATGTATTTCTGTGTTAACACCGTATTGATCATATGTAGCTAAAGTCTAAACGTACAATATTACAATTTCCTCTTCAATAAAATTCCTATTATAAAATTAACATACCACCATGTAGATGTACGAATTTACACCTTGTTTACGCATTTTATGAAACAAGTCAGAAGTGTTTGATCTATTTCATTAAACCCTTGACAGTGTATACTGTAAGGCAGTTGTAGAAATACTGATGTGTACATATAAAATTCAATATACACCTGTCATGTAGAAGGTCATTTAAACGAAGCATCCACATTCCACCCATTGCAAACGTGAAAGTATTTCAATGAAATAGCGAAATGCGGAGGAACGCCGTTATGTCGAAACCACCCTGATCTCATTTCAGATGCTTCGAACGGACAACCAATTTATTAAAACCAATGAAGCAAAAAGATTGCTACTTCGTGTCTTCAAAAGATCATTTTCCTGTACACAGGAATTGACTATCAAAACGGAAATACTTCTCATTCTGAAAAACCATAATAACCTCTGTGGAGTAGCTCTTAGTGCGTTCATAGTTCTGTTTAGATAATACCTCAAGTTAAAACCGACACAAAAAGATGGAGGTCTCTAAGTACGTTCGAGGCGGAATAATTCCTCTGACTGAATGATCGAATAGCAATCGCAGAACGCATAGTCACCGTTCTCGGTTATCACACATGACGTTCAATCTGGCAACAGCTTCGTCAGCGAAAGAACAGCTGTTCGAGAAGGTTATTTGTCGAAGACCTGCGCTTGCTAAGTGTGCCTATCGAATTGCAATTTGGTTGCGCTTCGGAACTCTTTCAACTCGTTTCCAGAGATGGAGTCGTGCCTGGAACTGGCACGCATTTCCCGCGAAGGTCGTGCCGATACTCCATGCGTGGTGCAGCGAACACAAACACACACGGTGTTCGCGCATAATAATACACGACAGGACTTACATAAGTCGTGGTCTCACGCGTTGCTCGCGAAACGCGTTCCGGAGCGGATGAGAAGATGAAACGTCGAGCACCTCCGGTCGCGGGAGCCACTTTGATTCTCAATTGCCTGTTAATCCGTGTCAATTATCACTGACCTGTTTATCGTGATTTCGTAATGCTACAAGCTGCTGCTAGCGTTTGTTCAAGAACGTGTCAACTGGGTCGGAATGACCTTGCAAAGGAACGTTATCGAAGTGACGCAACACAACTGAATTAAATGACCAACAAATGTACATAATTCCCACATCGTGCTTGCACACGATGTGAAACAGGAAATTGAGCTTGTAGATAACTGAGAACGATGAAAAGTGTCTATGAGTGTCGCGTGATTTATCGTCTCTTTTAGTCTTTATGCAAATGTCCCAACTACTTAGTCGGAACGTCTGGTAAAGCAACCCGAGGATCAGGGACGACAAACGTTTATTCAAACCTTTCTCACGTCTGTGGATGAGTCATGCTACGAGTGTTTGAAGACCTTGCTAAACTCCAAAATCTATTTAACCTATGATCTCGAAATTTTTGAGACCATCGTGAAGTACTAGAACACGTATTTGCGTGGGATGCTCGTAAGTCTCCTATGAAAAGTGCTCTACTGGTATGGATATATAAATTTGCAGTCGAGATGCGTGGCGGCATGCACTTACAACTTCGCGAATTTTTAAATGTCCAAATTGTCAGAGTCACAAATTTTCAAAAACCTTTCAAGTGTCTGAATGAATGCTTAAAATTAATGGATCCACAAATTCTTCATATTTTCAATTACTCACATCTTTCAACTCCAAACTTCTACATTTTCAAATGCAATCTTTAAACTTTTCAGACCCTCAAATTCCCAAAATGCACAAATCTCTAATTTTCCAAATATAGTCCTCAAATTTTCAAGGTCCCTAAACGTCAAAATCTTTCAATCGCCAAATTACTAAATTTCTAAACGTGGTCTCTAAACCTTCCAGACCCCCAAATTCCCAAGATGTCACCCTAAATTTCCAAATATAGTCCTTAAATTTTCAAGATCCCCAAATTGCCAAATCAGTCAATTCCCAATCCCCTAACTGTCCAAACATATACCCTAAATTTTCTATAGCCCCAAATTCCCAAATCTCTCAATCACCAAAATGAAATTTCAGCCCCTAAATTATGCAGAACTGCACAAATTGAAAATCCGTAACTATCTCTGGAAATTTGCCAACAAAATGCAACGACCCGTTAAACTCCCTTCGCGAAATTAGCATATTCCCTAGAGAAGCTCACGGTACACGGCAATGTAGCAAGCATTCGATATACACGTTGCAGCGTGCAGTGAATTATACGTGTAGGAACGTAGAGGCTTTGCTTGCACGTTTAACTAACGCAAGACTATAAACATTGGGTCCGAGGTCACCTTCGTAACGGAAAATCTCGCCACAAAATTGTTTTGGCGCCTGCCATTTCGCAGACCGTGTATACTGTGGAGAAGCTTAGCTCGGGCCACCGGTGTCCAGGTTGACTTAGGACCAGCGAAAACCAGGTGCCAATGTAAACTACATGCTTACAACGCTCGATAAAGCTGACTAACACGCCGCTGATTTGGCGAGGGAAAACAAACATTGACTGTGCTGGATTTTAATCGGACTCACCTGCCCGCGAGAGGGCGATTTATACGGAAATTCCGCTATCATGAATCTATGCAAGGAAATTTGTTATCACAAATTGAACAAAGCAGTCATTTCAAACTCTGACGACCACAGTGATTATGATTCAAAATAAATTTAGGTAAATTGTAAATTTGTAGCAAAAGATTGAATTCCTTGAATAAAAATGTCCGACTGCAACGATTGCAGTTCCACGGTTTCTCAGTCCCTCGTTTCTTCCTACTTTATCAAACGGTAGGGGCCTTTAGAAGTTATTCCACGTTTCCTTATCGTATGAAACGTTCGAGAAATCAAGGAGAAAAATGCTGCGATATTTTTCCCTGCACCTTTTAAATTTTGCAATCTTCCGCCTGCGGTAACTCTTTTTCGTTTCCAGTTTGTCGAAGCAAACTAGACTTCCTGAATATGATACTCGTTATTAGAAAACGTGATACTGCCATACATAGTAGCTAAACATTGTACGACTTGATTTCTATTTCAATGAAATCAATATGTACTTTGTAAAAATGAACATGGTGAGACGTATATTTCTAAATTCCTGTTTCTAGTTAAACTTAATGATCACTGTGATACACATTATCATTCTTGTATCATCGGTATGTCATATTAGTGATGTCTTATATAATTGATGAACAAAAAAACATCTAGCTGGATAAACGCAGTAAAGCTCAATTTCATGGTATACCATTCATAACAAAGTGCTGAGTGTTTTCATCTGGGAAGCTCACTACATAACTCTCATAAATTGTTCTGATTCAAAATTGCAATCGTTGTTACGCTCTCGATGCGTATAATTTTATGCACTTCTCCTTTGCGATATTACGGTAACACGTGATCCTTTGCATACGTAATTGAATTTATAATCTCGACAACGTGGAATTCTAATACGACAGAATCACACATATCCAATTACTAATTAATTCAACTATTATGTGTAGAGGCAAAATGTGTACAATTTGTAGCGATAAAACTGAAATTTTTTAGCCATTCTACTTCATTTTTTTTTTTTGTTTAAATTTTGTAAACAGGAATTTTGTTAAGTACAAGTGTACCTGTATGTCAAACATGTTATCAAAATTAATTTTATATTTTAATAGTCCTACGAAATAATCATTTCATAAGGTTTAAAAGTACGTGGGAACGTACATCCCGAGAAAGAAACGAAACAGTGAACGTTCCTTTTTTTACAACATCCTACGCTAGAACGCTTTCAAACGGTACACGAAAGAGTCGTAGGCGATGACCACAAAGCCACCGACCGCCTTCCGATGCTCAGAAAACCGTCTAGAATAGAATAGCTGGCGAGAAGTGACACGAAATTCGTGACACTGTGATCTAGAGTTGACTCACCGAGTCTAGGTTGAACAGGCTGGAGACCTTCTTCAGGAACCCGTCCTGCGACTTCTTCTTTCTCCTGGTGGTCATCCTTCTCTCGTCCGATAGATTCTCGATGTAAATTAATCCAATTAATCCGGACGCTCAGACACCACTGCGCCACATACTTTTCTCACGGAACTCGCGAAGACGCACTTCACCAGAACGACAAAGATTTTCAAATCGAACACGACTCGTGTGGAAGGAATCGTGACAAAATTTTCCTATGATTTACTCATCTGTCGCAGAAGAATCCTGATTTTTAATTTTCCTAAGAAAAGATTTTAAATTTCAAATTTCTCCTGAAGTTATATTTACCTAACTTCGTACGACAAACGAGAAGCTGTTCGAAAGTCTCTATTTACCTGACACAGTTCCAAACGTCGAATTTTCGCAGAAGAATCGTGGCAAATGTAAAACAGAATCTATAATTAGAGATCGACTAGGCGTCGACAGTACCGTGCCTTTTCCACCGCGAAGCTTTTGCACGAGAGTTTAATGTACTGTTGCAACGTGAATGTGCCTCGACCGCTTGAACTCAATCTAACGAGGAAACACGAGACCCATTGCATAGACCGGTAATTTTATATGCGTCAAATATACGACAGATTTCTGAGTCGTGATTACGGTGACACCGAGTCGTATTATACTTCCCCGGCGGCCTATTTCTTACGGGCCCGTGCCACGCGTTTATATCTCACGCAAGTGCAACCTAATTGATAAAAAACCAGGGACATCGGCCTGTCCCACTTAGGTCGGTTAACCCGAATCGCTTAGCAAATAACGGAGGAAATTATTCCTCTTTGCTCACCGTCACGTGCTACTGCTCAACATTATGTAATACATAATCACTGGTGTCGATCACTCGTTCGATATATGTAAACACGTGGGACTTGAAAACTCGCGAGATCTTTCTTGCTAATGAAATAAAACTGTTTGTTTTACTATTAACATTTGTTCGACAGTTTTTACAAGGAACACGAATTAAACCGTTTAAATTGCGCGCCAAGTCGGCACTGCCGATCAATCGAAAGGTATAAACATGCGAGTCTCAAGAACATGCAAAACTTTTCCTACTATTAAACTAGGATCGAAGTGAATTATTTAGAAATTGCAGATTGAAACGACAAATACGAGTAATTTATTCAAATTGAACGCTAATTGTTTCGAAGCCTATAATTTGTAAACTTGCATGTCTCTTCTATGACTCAAAACTCTTTTTAACTACCGCACTGCCTTGTTATTAAGAACGAACTATTAGTTCTAACTATTAATTCAATATTAGTCCAAACAGTGAACTAATACATTCAAATCTCGCGCCAAATGTTTTGAAGAAAACACTATGAACCTATCACCCGTGTATAAAAATTTGAGTCTCGAAAACTAGTAAAATCGTCTTTCATAACAAACCTGAATATTTTTCATTACCGTGTATCTATAACTACAACGAATTACACGAAAATTAAAGTTTCGAACAGTGAGCGCGGGTGGACTCGTTCAAATCGCGCGCCAAACGGAATCGATCGAATTCGATCCTCGTTCGTGAAAGAAACGATAAGAAAAACGCAGTTTGTACAACTCCAAAGCGGTAGCGATCACGCGATCGGGAACTGTACACGGAAAAGCAAAGTACGAACAAAGGTTAGTAGATGTTCAGTAAAGAGAATGCACTCTTCGGTTCGATCGGTGAACTGTATGCCCTGGGCGATCGATCAGTGAAAGTATGGAACCTCAAAGTGGCACACGAGCCTCGTCCAACTTGATATCCGTCGATACGCGACGCATATTTCTTTTTCCCGAACAACAGGTAAAAACCGATTCTACGCTCCCACGAAAACTGTACACAAGCTTCTCCTCTTACGTAGCCCAGAACGCTGGAAGCGTATGCGTGTGCACGTACGTACTACAGCTACGTTCATATCTTAAACAGGTTGTCCGTTCGTCTCGCTCTAGTGCCCGCGAAGCGTACTCCTGTGCAGCGTACCACGACGAATGACGACGCGGATAAGGAAATTCACAATTGTGAATACATACTCCGATTTCCACGTGGGACATACGCTAAGCGCACGAACACGCTAATCTTTGTCCCTGGTGTACCTGCACGATGCAACCTTTCTATTTTTAAGTCTGAATAATTCGATCATAAAACCGAATGTTTACGAAAAAAACAGAGCGAATGATGTCGTGCCCCTCTCTTTACAAATTAGTACTCATATTTTTGAGACATAAAGAGAGCAGCATATATGACATAACCTAACTCAATTTAATGTAGATGATAAACTAATCTAGCTTAATATGAGATCTAACCTAACCTAACTATAACCTAACTTAAGTAGATGTAACTTACTTGAAACCTACCATAACACAATCTAACCTGAGTAGAACCCACTCTAACATGACCTACGTCTAACCTAACCTGACAGGAGTCTCAACGTAATATAATCTAACCTCAACCTAACAAACTTAAGCTTTAGCTGGAAATAGTTTTCGAAAGAAAAGAAGAAGAAACCAGTCTCCAGTTATAATAAAAAATAAGATTGCATAAAAAGAAAGGAGGGAGTAATACCACTTCCTTTACTATAATACCTGGTCCTTCGTACCGTCAGCGCGCCACTGTGATGACAAGAAACGTTACATAGACTTTCTACAAATTCGTTTACCGTTACGCGAGTAGCACGATTGAAAAGGATTCCTATACGACATCCTAAATGCCACGTGTTCCTTCCACACTGTCCAGCAAAAAAAATAGTGGACAATATTCACGGTATCAACGTAGAAAAACGTCACTTTACCTCGGGAAGAAGATCACTGATTCACAGCAGGCACATTTAGACGATAACGGAACGGAGCATATGCCTACACTAGTAGCAGCACTGCACTGTTATTCGGCGTTAGTTGAAAATCACCCCCTGGTATCAAGATGCCTGGACGTACACGATTCTCGCATTCCATGAGAGACACAGACGCCACTCACACAGTCATAAAACAGGTTGCTCCTCTCTTGTCCGTCTACGCTCGGGAACGAATTTCTACCGCCAATCGGGCCACGATATATTTTCCCCGTGCCAACACGTACAAAGAAACAAAGGACAAACGGCGACGTGAACGCAAACGTCAATATGTACACGACAGTTTCTTCGGGCTCGTATAAACAGATTGCACTTCTCTTCTTTTCCTTTGTTTACCGTCTCATCGACCCTTCCACAGGTTTTCGCTGGTAACTCGAAAGAGGACAGCCGGTGGCGCGAACCACTAGAGAGAGGTTAGAAACTACGCTCTAAGGAAGTTTATCGGCGCGTTGTCAAACGTCGAACACCAGACGTTGCGGCGTTTCCCGGACGAGTTGGTTTCCGTGATACTTCGTGCAGGTTCGCGTGACACGGTTACACGGCCATGCTATAACGCCGATTAAAATCAGCGACGCACCGGTTGGGAGGTTAGGTCGCCACGGACGCCTCCTCCTCCGCCTCTCGGTCGCTTTCTCTCTCGCTCTTCGATCCACGATTGCACTCGCAGAAGGAACGCGTGGCGTCGAAACGACCAAACGTTTTTCCCGCCACGTGGTGGTGCACGCGCGTTACCCGCGGATACCGATCGAACACTGCCGGCCGCAAATCGAACGAACCACCGAAAAATAATCCGAGCGTACACGCGAACAGACGAAACGTCAAGAGCTCTCGTACGCTTTACCGAGCTGGCCGTGGACGGGCCTCTTGCTTGCTGACGTCATCGCTCGGCCGCCGGCATGAACTTCGCTGCACGCACGGAGAGTGCCGAGCCGAACCTCACCGGATCTGCACGAACCTGCACGATCGTCCTCGCCTCAACTCTTCTGGGCGTTATCCAAAGAAATTTTTATTCCAATTATTATTTGATCTTGCGTAAAACACCATCGATCTCTTTTTCTCGATTAAAAATCTAAAACTCTAATTACTAAACTTTTATTAGTCCGATCGTAAAATTTCTCAAGCGATGATCGGTTACGCTCAACCGAATCGGAGCACTACCTTGCACAGAATCAAACCTACCTGTCATCTATGTATTAATTATTCCATGAAACTGAACTTCAAAGCGACGACATCGCTCTCTCATTTTCAGCTGCATATTTTTACGACAACAATTCGTTTAATTTCCTTTTGGATAATGCTGTATAAAAAGTAAAGAGAATACTCAGATTCTCGTTCGTAGCACGAGGTCATGACCCCACAAGTTTTTTATTCATTATTTCGAATAAAAAGTGGTCGACTCTGTACGAAAGTACTCGCATTCTCTGCCGCATGCCTCTCGTTTTCCCTCTCGTTCTATCTCGTATTTCCTTCTCTGTTACCCGGTACGTACTAACCGTACAAAAGACGTTCGTTCCTCCGGCGACGCCGTTTCGTGCCAGGCCGATCGTGCGAGGTCGTGCCGCTGATTCGAGGATGGGGGAAGTTGAGGTAGATACGAAGATACCGCTTCGGGCATAGTCGTAATGATACCCAGTTTACACGAATTTCGAAAGAGCTACCTGTACATTACTTTGTTTGGACATGTTCTTCCGTATCACGGATTGACTCGTGCAGTATCATATCGAAGTTTCAATATTTAAAATTACTATTTTGAAAACGATCTGTATGGTTGCAACTTAGGTTTCCTTTAATCTACGAAGGTGTTTGAGAGGAAGCTCTAAATTACTGCTTCATGTTTCTCCCTAGACCTTTGACTTTGCTAGGGTTCTCTTATAAGGGTGCGAGGGTAACTCTCATGGAACCCGATTTCACGAATACTTGTAACTTTTGGGGTTTGATACAGTTTCGAGTTTATAATCCGTAGAAATGTAATCTTTAAAATTACAACGTGTGAAATTACAGAGCGTAGAGTTACAACGCGCACAATTACAGTGCGTGGAACGACGACGCGTGAAATTATAAGGCGCGGCGATATAAGATATGGAGATACAACAGGTGGAATTGCAGCGCGTGGAAATATAACCCGCGGTGATATAACGGGTGGAATTACAGCACGAAATTATTAACCATAGAATTAGAGCGAATTACAGCGAGTAGTGTGTTGCGATACAACACGTGGCAATATAAAGCACGAGACCGTACAAAAATTGACATAAAGGTAAACATTGCGAATAGATTATGTCTATTCAAGGTTTCGTCAAGATTGGGGCGTTGCAACACTTTAGAGAAACCGATGACTCGTTTCGGCAGTAAGAATGTAGGCATATTTCTCTGCATTCGAGGAAACTCCTTTCCCTTTCAACGAGGCCCATAATTGGAGAAAAATGTCTATTATCGCTATCTTACGTTCAACGAAGAAACGCAACGCGATTCGAAATACGCGAAGCAAAGAGAACCTCATTTAAACTTAATCTCTTGAAAGTCATGGAATTCCTCTTCGACAAAAACCATACCCGATCCCTTTCGATTCTCTCGACTTCTTTTCACAGACCTTAAAAGAGCTTTCGCTGTAGAAAGGGTAAGACGTTTTCGTAAATCGCAATTTCATTTTAAAGGGCGTAGAAATGTCGCTGCTTCAACAAGTTCAGAAATCTAAAAAATCGCCAATTTAAGATAAGAATATTTTCTCGTTGACCTCGTTCGTGTTTACTAGCGAAATTGTTTTTAATCTTATTAACCCGCAAAGGAGTAGCCACGGTATAAATTTTGCAAGAATTATCTAAGGTTTATCGCGATTTGTTTTAATCCTCTCTGTTTTCTTCAAAGTAAACGTTTGCGAAAGTCAGAAGCTAAAAGTCGCCGCTTGAACCGCTTCTGATTGCTCTTGGAAAATAAATACACTTATAGTTGAAAGCGGTCAGCGCATTCATACCGACCTTTTTCTTACTTCTTGCGAAGCTCGAAGCCGTATGACCTGGAAACTTAAGCGAAATCTTTAGAATTTTCAGGGAGGCAATTCTGGTGGTGTGTTTCGCGTGTTGTCGTATGCAACCGTGGCACCGAGTCGCCGAACAATGGCAACGTTTAATGCTGTCTGGCTGGCTGCAATTTGCATTTCTCTAACGGGCTTCTCTTTGCTTTGGCGAACGAGCATCGCCGAAATCGCGTCGATGCATCGAAGCCCTCCCTAACGTTTCCGTAACGCTCCTTTGTACGAGCCTTTGAGTCGATACCCAAGCAAATTTCCCTCTGGCCAAACCGGAAATTACATAGAAGTGGCTCGAACTTACATCCTGTAAACTGGCCGACCGAAAATTGATTGGTCAATCGTCAGGGCTGTCTCTGCTACTTTTCCGATCACGAAATTTCCTCCGAACCCTTGATCCAGAATTATCGTCTATTTCATATGTAATCTCTTGAGAAGTAGGTCAAAGGTGTATATTTTATTATAATTGCAATGAAGGTGCTATCGCAGTATTTCACTGTATAAAAGCGTGTTAATAAAAATGCATTTGCTTCTTGCGTGCCTGGTACGACCTTGGCTAACGTTGTGCACTGCTTCGAATTTAAATTAGTCTATTAAATCGTGATGCAGTGATATTCGAATTAGCACGGAGATTGAAACTGTAAGAGACATCTAGGTATTACGGTTGAACAGTAAACTCTGTCGATAAGCTGCTTCAAAATCTCAGGTTCACCTGTTCTTTGCGCACATTTATGATATAACATTTTAAAGAAATAAAACAATATGCTTAAATAACCACTTACGATAACCTATTCAGAGAGAAAATAATCCACTTGCCGGGGCAAACAATATGCTTGTACTTTTTTTAATCGTAGAAAATCAAGTCTGAAAGGATTAATGCAGATTAAGAATAAAATTAAAGAACAGATTATATGTCGATCAATGAACCGTGAGATTAATTAACGAGTGAATTATCAGGCTTGTAGGAGAAAGGAGAGGAGAAAAAAACAATGCTAACGCAAAAACAATTGGTTTTGTGATTTATTGCGTCGAACATAACGGAATCCAAGCTGAATGCCACGGGGGAAGTCGTTGCTTAATTAGTGCGTGTGGACCGAATGTCACGAGTCGTTCCATTTTCTTTCTCGGATTTTTTCAGAATCCCGCGATCTCAGCAGCCTCAGCAGTCTTCCGTACGACCCTGGTAATGAGAGACAGAAAAAAAAACAGAGGAGGACAGGAAGTTAGCTACCGAACACCCTAAGGCTTATGGTAATCTCTCATAACTGGAGTGGCTCATTTGCGGCGAGAGTCACGAATGCTCATCAAGGAAAAAGAGAAAGAACGAACAGAAAGGGATAAGTGGAGAGCAATGCGTGTACCAGAGAAGGACAGCCGGAGAATAAAGCTGGAAAAAAGAGGGCGAGTTTATGTAATTGGCATCAAGCCCTTTTCCCCGAGTTAGTCATGGCAATACACAGCATATAAAAGGGATTTCGGCCTTTTAATACCATGGAAATGAATGAAGCACCCCTGCTGGAACAATAAAGTGGAGTGTATTTACACAGGAAGCTGCAAAGTTGGTGCAGTGTAGCCCAATCTCTCCAAATTACCCACACTGCAAAAGCGAAACGCGCTTGTGTATACACCACTGTAGACCAAAATTTTTAGACCTGTCTCTGCATTCTAAATTCCCTGTTTGAAGTTGGTAAATGTATAATATAACGTAAATTTAAAATGACAGAATTAATATATAATACCACATATTGAACAGACATAAGTGTACCTAATTAGATCATTTTATATTACGTCCACAAAGTGTTAATATTTGACTATCTGACTACTTGACTATATTTGAGATTAAATATATTTAAAGAGCAGAATTTAATAAAATCGAGTTTTACCGTAGAAATAGGATATTTAACGCCTGGCAGACTGCAAACCCACCGCACGGGTGAAAGAAAGTTTCAGTATTCGCCGAGCAAATATTTCATTTCTTCGGAGTGTTTAGCAATTAATTTGGCTCTGATGTTTACTTTGTTCTAGTATGTCGGATTCAGTTAGAAACATTCTGAATGAAATTCATTAGCAAGAAAGCTGCACCGGTAAACGTACAAAACGATTCCAGATTCGATGATGCTCGACGCGGAAATTCGATCTGCATCGGCATTCGACGATTCCCGTGGGAGTGCACGTTCGCAAATCGCGACGAGATTTTGCTCAGCGTCAGTATTTTATCGGCACTGTGCTTTCGACAGGCTTTTTCCATCGGACAAGGGAATTATTAGAAATCCTGAGGTAAGATTTCCCGGAAGAGTTTCGCGACAGAAAAGCGACTACAGAAAATGTCAATGCCCAACAAATTCGACCACGTTATTTTCTATAGAAAATTCACAAAGTTGTGACCATTGCTACAAGGGATAAAACCTGTCGCGAAAGCCGTGTCCGAAGAAGATTAACAAAAAGTAAACGCTCGTCTGAAGGATTTAACTCAAGAGAGTTTTCACGAGACGGGAAAGAATCTCGACACAAAATTGTTCGCCGTGAACAAAAGAGGAGAAAGGGTGATCTACTTTGTATCGCTACAAAGAGAATAAAGTCGACTGGAGGATGGCGCTGGATGACGTATTGTGGATATTCGAAACACGAAGATGAAAGATGAAACAGAGTCTCTTTAGGGAAGATACTATAGAAAAACGGGTATAGTTCGAGTGTCTGTCGAGAGACTCGAGATGCTCTTCAATGATGTGAAGATCTCGAATATTGAAATTCGTCAAGCGTCATCGTCGCGAAAGATATTTATTGAATCTACTTTAAAGTCCTATGATACACAACTTCTTTGGAATCAAAGAAAATCGAAATATTATAACATAGTAAATTACCTGCAGAGTTTTGTTCAGAAACTTGAATGTCTCTTAGAATACTAACATATGGTACTTCATATGAATGCCTCGTGATAGCATAGGATGGTAGAACTTCATACTTGATGCAAACTCTAGTGAGTTGCTTCCATATGTCCACTTTTTTCACTTCCTTCTATTAACCTTTTAACTTTCAGTTCCTTAAATTTTTGATAGACTAAGTTTCTCTGAATTTAGACCTCAACTGAACTGATACTAAAACTGAAGATCAAAGTGAAGATCATGCCCCATAAAGTATTGCATAATGATCCTTCTCAAACTGAAATAATGGAGTTAAGTACACTCTACTCGACTTCCGCAACTCTTTATTAGCGGCATAAAAATGAATGAATATTTGAGCCCCTTGTAAAGAGTTTTCGTCGTGAAGGTCTACACCGATATCAAGGTTTAATGAATCTTTTTAAATTCACGACGTGCGTTTCCTAACCACTTGGCCTCGCAGTTTCCTTTAGGTTCTCTCTTGTTCCCGTTCTTTAACTACCACCCAAGACTGTATCGGCATATCAGCGAGGAGCGCAGCCTCGAGGCGAAGAGTAAACCCGATTAGACGGTATACTAAATCTCATTCAACCAGCTTTCATTGTTAAGTGCCTCCAACGTCTTTCGTTTCTCGTAAAAAGCATTCCGCAGGTGCGCTGAATCGCAATGCGACACCTCGGCCTGTGGAAACCTTGTGTTTTCTCCTTGTTCAAGAAATTTTTATGGTATTCTTCTTGCTACGAAATAAACGATGTTTGCAAACAAGATGGGGATTACTTTAAAGCTCTCACTTAATCTGTAGGTCTAAATTTTCCGTGGATCAACATGGCTCCACATTTTACTGTTTTTGTAAAACTGGATTTTCTGAGGATTTTGGTTTTTCTTTGGGTCTACAATTTTTGTACATTATTTGTCTGCATTTAAGTCTTTCTTGAATTTGGGTTGTTAGATCTGCTTGTAGATTCAAAATTTCTGTAATCTGCTTCCATCTGTGGTTTCTCTAAATTGATCGACTGTTTAGCTACATCTACATGTAGGATCATGTTCACAACAATTTCTCTGGAAATTGTTTTAAATTATCCATCTATTTCCACATTTGTAACTTTGAAATTTCAGCAACCAAAAACTAAGTACTAGAGTAGTTATTACCACATAATCATTTTATCTGCAACGATCTACTCGCCACTAAAATAACACCTAATGCAGCAAATTGAATCGCGAGGCGATTACCGGTGTGAATAGAACCTAAAGCTGTCTATCTTAGCAGAAGTTCGCAGATTGCGATTTGGATGGAAATCCCAAGGGGAATCGATACAGAGTCAAAGCAGAGGTAGATCTCAAAGTTCCCGGTTCGAAATTTCATACTGTCGATGAGCAAGTGGAGATTAGCATAAATGTTGCGAGGAGTTAGTGAACTTGGCAATGAACACATTAGGCTCCCCAAGGCGTTGATGAACGGAAAAGATGTAAGTACACGGCGAGTTTCCGTGGCAAGAGATTGCACCGATTAATGCGTAAAAGGTGCTCTCTGCAGGGAGAGATTCCGCGGCCTGGTAAATATTTTCGCAGACGTTGCCGACTAATCGCTGCCAGTTAACGAGGAACGTTGCAACCCTGATGCACAGGTCGTTGCAACGATCCCGTCATTAAACCGCAACGCCCTTAATAACGAAGAGGTACAGTACACGTTGCAACCACATAACCAGACGGTAAGAACTCGAATCGCATGCATCACTGTCATGCAAATTGCTTTCGCTTCCCCTCACGCTCTCTTTCGCCGTTACCGCGTTCCTGCTTCATCGTTTCTATGTAACTTCTGTCAATACCTTCGGGAATACGATACCTACGTACTTATGCACACGTACGTGCATGCTGCAATACGATTCCCCTTAGCCGAGAATAGATTTTCAGATTTACCTCTATTCGTTTCATTTCTGTCGATCGATAGGGTTGAAGAATTAACGATTCATCTGCTGCTGGAGGAACTCTGTTAACACTTTGCGGATCGAAGTACTGGTATTATGTGAGGTGGAATTTACGAGGGAACTTTTTTTATGTTATAGGGGAACGTAAGAGATGTGTGGAGGGTTCACTGTGAACGCTGAGGCGCAGTGTACAGAGGTGCAAGACACTCGTGTAAAATGACAGTCAATTTTTATTTTATTGTAGAGAATTTCTGAGTTATACAATTTGAGATTTCTATACTTTACTATCACCGTGAAATTATGTTTGGCGCGTTTAAAGTATTCATACTTTTTATTTGAAGTATTCTTACTTACTCAATACATTATTATTAAAAAATATTTTTATTTATTTATTGCTTAAGGGAACAAACCCACAATAGTACATTAAATGAAAGAATATAAGTACCTACAGACATTCATGTAAATTAATTCTAAAATGAAAACAGAAATTTTATTATTATTAAAATAGAAGTTTTGTACTTCATTTCACTCCATCTTTTCACAAATTACAGTGCGTTCTATCTCGGCTAAATTACAAGAAAGGAACGTAGAATTTTCCATTTTTAACAATGCATGGTGTAACGCAAATAAAATTTCCTATTTTCCAGTGTAACAGTAAACAAGGTTACCTTGTTTATACTGGAAGTAGATGATGTAAATAGCTCGGGGTAAAAATTTCAGCTTCTACTGCGAAGTTTTGTTTACTATTTATCAAAATCAAGAATAGGGTAACCTTACGACATCGATCATTTTTGTCTAGTATACGGAGGTTACATAGGACAATTTTTATTTATTATGTACAGAATAATAGAAAGAACACTCGATCTACAAGCGACATGTGTTAATTAAAATATGAGGATTGGTAAATAAAAATACATGCATTTTGTTAGACATTCACTGTTAGCTTTATCGTTTTATATGTACAAAATGAAGCAAAATGCAATGTGTTTACGATTGAAACTCGTGAAGTGTGAATATTAAGTTAATGCAAAAATAATGAAACTTTGTTACAAAAACTTTTAATAAATAATTTCTTATTTTTTACCACTGAAGTTTTCATTAAATTCATCACATTATTATTCAGTTTTGCTTATTAAATTATAATAATTGTTAGGTCTAGGTAAATAAGTGTCTACATTATTTCGGTTCAGATATTCATTAATTTTTATCATAACTTGACAACGAGATATATTTGAAAGTTAATGAAGGACAATTATCTTTGCATGAACCTAATACTATGATTAAAGCGAATGACACTAGAAAGTGGGAAAAAACAAAGCAGTATCATGCTTAGAGCAAAAGCTAAGCAATATTAATTATCGTAAGCCATGGATGCTCACCTGGTCCCCGTCGTGCCCTTGCCAGCTGTCGTGACTCTGCAACAAAAATAATGCATATGAAGATAAAGCACGCATTCGTTTAGAATATACGATAAAAATTATGGAACTATTTAACAGACTACTGTGTTACCCACATATGACGATTAACGACAGGTGTTATTACAGATATTCGTCATAGACATTGTGTTATTCGTCATGGATATGTTATTACAGATATTCATTAAAACTATAGCAATTAGATAGAGAAAAAGTTAGCGCGAAGACTCGTTTTCAAGTACTCTATATAACAGTTTCCATCGAATAGAGCAATTTCATTTCACGTCTTTATTACAGCAGCGACAACCCACAGTACCGGTTAATACCTTGCTGACCAACGTGTGTGCGATTTCTGGCAAAATTTTACAGTGTACCGATGCCAAATGTCCCGGAACCTATTTTATTTGCGGTAGGACAAAGAGCTGGCGCCGAATCCACCTGTGAACCGACCACATCGTCATCCAATTTTCCACTCTACTATCCCAACCCCGTAGTGTACAGATTTATTTCCCGAAATTTGCTGTACATTCGCGTGATTGCGTCTATGAATCGACAGACAGTTCGATGATCGACGAATAAAATTTTTATTGCATTGCACTTCTGTCTGGAAAAATCGCTGTAAGATCACCTATTTTCCATAAAAATATGGTCAGATATTTCTATAAAAATGTGGACATATATTTTTATAAAAATAAGGACAGATATTTCTATAAAAATATGGACAGATATTTCTATAAAAATGTGGACAGATATTTCTATAAAAATGTGGACAGATATTTCGATTAAAATTTAACCATCTTACCGAACAAGTATATTAAATAACATATGAAATAAAAATAAGGTACGTACGAAATAGCAAAGTGTAAATGATAAAGTATGTATTGATCATGATTTTTATCTATAGGATTTAGCAATCGAAAACAGACAGGTTTCTATGACATCTGTTTTTCGTCGACGACGCGAAATTGATATCGGTATTATCTTGACTGAACCATCGAATTTACTCGAGACATGGCTTCCGTCTCGTAATGGGATTTTGATACTAACTGGTTGAGAGGTATCGAACCCTTCGTCGTGGGAATAATTTCCTCATCGTATTTGTATCGTGTTCACTGTAGCTTGCACGTTAGGATACGATACGTTATCGTCAGCTTACACGCTTTACCGAGCCTCTATTCTTCCTCCTTCATGCAAATTCATAAGATAAGCAAGCTAAACGCCTAACGACCAAGATATAATAAAATTAACTCGTCCAAAATTTACTTTGTTATTAGCGATCCTAACGATAACGATATTATCTCAGGCGTTTGATATTTGTCTGAGTATTTAGATCTGATATCCATGAAAATATAGTTGATACGTAATCTTCATTTAGGTTATTAGAATATCAGAAATTATTTTGTTTACTGAATTATTGAATTATTACTAATATGTCTGTCTCTACATATTATCACTAATATGTGTATGTCTCTATATTTCTATATTTTCTCCTATTGATCTAAGAGGTGAAACACCAAAAAGTCCATAAAATAGAAAAAGCCTTCATTAGAACAAACGGAATTCCGCGCACACATTGAATATGTGTCAGAATGAATGTTGCATTTGGATCAGTTTGCAGCCACACGCGGGCGTAATGCCCAACGTGCTCCATGACGCTTATATTGCCGCCATAAATCTAACAAGGCGGTTGAACATTAACCCAGCAACCGCCGTCTATACTTCCGACGTTGGTCGACCTCCACGTCCGATAAAATAGCTGTCTATACAGTCCGCGATATTATTTACGTCCATTTAATGAACTGTAACGGAGTTACGGTCTCACACGTTTATTCGAAAAAAGGAACGGAATAATCCGTTCTATCATGAATAATTTAAACTGTAAATACAAACGTTCACTGCTATAAATCTTCCTGTCAGACTTTTTCCAAATAGTATCTCATCAATTTTTATAATATTCTCGAATTACTAGAAAATTTATATATTATTTTATATAATATAAGTACACCAAATACTTGTTAATTATTCATTTAATAAATAAATTTTATTTATGCCTCATCGTGTAACCTTTCTCTGATTAATACATACGTCACGTTACCTACTTAACATTGTACTTTGTGATTTATGTAGCAATTTGACGCATAATGCACAGTAAACAATTCATCGCATTATCTCACGTATTTAAATGCTCCGTAACATCTGTAGTCCGATTATAACCGGAAATATTTCGAATTGCCGAAGACAAAAGCGTAGCAGAAGAGAATCGTTGTTCCAGCAGTTGGCTGAGCCAACAATAGGAAATTTAATCGTTTAATGAAGTCAAACACCGCGTAAAAGTTTGGGTAAAAGAGGTAGCGAGCGAAGATTAAAAGGGGATGGTGGCGCTATTGTTTTGCAGAAAGCGCAGGAAGGCAATGTTGAATGAAATATCGGTTTTCCATTTTGTTAACGTTCATCCATGTTCCCTATCGATTCGCGAAACCATTTTCACCTTTCGTCTATGATACTTTTATGCGAATAATGCTCCTACCTTAAATAGAGCGAATTACATTTGTGTCCGAGTAACCTGGATTTAATTAATAAAATCGCTGAGTAAATAGAAGGGAAGAAGCGGTATTAATTAGATTTCGTTGGATATGTTTTTAATCACTGTTCTTTCAACGGACGGGTTTACAAAGGCAATCCTTTCCAAACTTAATTGCAAAGTTGCGAGCCGAGCAAATTGGTACATTCGTAACTTTCGACAACCACGGGGATGATACCTAAACTAACAGCCCAAAGAACTTTTCTCGTTTGCGATCAACTTTCTCTGCTTTACTTTAATTGCAAAGGATCTTATTTACATTGTGCTTTGTCCTTCGCGTGCATCGTCGGACGTGTCCGGTTCCCGTGAAATTTCTTCCCCCGAACAAACTTTCGAATCGGACAATTCCTCATCGAGATTCTCTTGAATAATAAAAAACGTATAAAAATGACTTGGGTTTTATTTTTCATCATCGAAGAAACGACTTTCTCTTCTCTCTTTATGGATCGTATAATGGTTTCAAGTGGAAGCAGTACATAGCAGGGAGCGTCATCGTTCGAAGATATAAAAAAAACCACTTCCCTCCTGACGACCTCTCTTTTTACATTTTATTAACACCCTTCACCGTCCGAGGCATTTGATTTTTCAACTTCGAAGCTACATGCATGAGGGGAAAAGTCGACAGTTTTATACTTGATTTTTAATGCGTTAACTGTTTTATTGACTGTTATTTGATTTTAATGCGTTGTGGTATTGGAACTATTGGTACTTGATATTGGAAATTTTTTGCAAGAATAATTAGATCAGTGATTGATCTAATCTTCTTGTGTTAGAAATTTTTTAGATTTTTATAAGTGTAGGTCTTTAGATTTTAAAGTCTTTCTGGAGCTTGAAATTTTTTTCACAAATTACAGTTTTAAGTTTTCAAGATTTCGAAATGAGGTTTCGAAGTTTTTAGATCGCCAAATCCCTAGATTTCCAATTCTGTTAATTTCCAAATCCCTATGTCTTCAAATTCACATGTTCCAAATCCACATATCTGCGAATCCACATATCCCCAAATCCACATATCCCCCAATCCACATATCCCCAAATCCACATGTCCCAAATCCACATATCTCAAATCCACATATCCCCCAATCCACATATCCCCAAATCCACATATCCCCAAATCCACATAACCCCAGATTCACATATCCCCAAATCCACATGTCCCAAATCCACATATCCCCAAATCCACATAACCCCAGATTCACATATCCCCAAATCCACGTGTCCCAAATCCACATATCCCCAAATCCACATAACCCCAGATTCACATATCCCCAAATCCACGTGTCCCAAATCCACATATCCCCCAATCCACATATCCCGAAATCCACATATCCCCAAATCCAAATATCCCCAAATCCAAATATCCCCAAATCCAAATATCCCCAAATCCACATATCCCCAAATCCAAATATCCCCAAATCCAAATATCCCCAAATCCACATATCCCCAAATCCACATATCCCCAAATCCACATATCTCCAAATCTACATATCCCCAAAACACTAAATTTGAAGCTTCACAAGTTACATACATTATAAAAAAGTGACCAGTTGAAGGAAAGTAACATTTGACAAAAAATAATTTCTGGAGG
Organism: Megachile rotundata; assembly: GCF_050947335.1. Taxonomy (NCBI): domain Eukaryota; kingdom Metazoa; phylum Arthropoda; class Insecta; order Hymenoptera; family Megachilidae; genus Megachile; species Megachile rotundata. The sequence continues at coordinate 14,878,064 of NC_134983.1, forward strand.
GACGAATTCAAATGTAACGAATATAAAGAAGATTTTATAGCGGTGAAATTACGTTAGGCAGAAAGTCGTTTCCCGGTGGTGAAAAATCGCCGGGATTTATCGGTAATAAAACGAGCGATGACAGAGACCGTAGGACAGGATACGAGCGCGGAGGGAAGGGATGAAATTCACTAAGGGATGAGAACGGATATGCGTTACCCAAGATAGCTAAACTTACGAGGCACTCTGCTAAGTTCTAAGACCACAATTTAACGGCTAAGGGAATTAAATCGACGATGTACGAGTCGCCTAAAGTATATCGATCAGTATACATGTTGTTTCATCTGAATTACGAATTTCAGTAACAATTACTCTTTGTTATTGAAATTCTTCGAAGTTCAAATAGGTTATATTATTTTGCGAGCAAAGTTAATTATACAATTATGAAACTTATTACTTGAAGTGTATTAAGGTATGCCGTTAAAGTTTGGTATATCTACAATTAAGTGTACGGTCTACGCTTAGTATAGCGCATAATAACATGATCTATCAACATGTAGAAGCTCATTAAAATCAGAGGGGGACACCTGGGGTAGTTTCCTTGTTAGCTCACGTACATTGTTCCATTGTATAAGGTACTATGGCGCAACTGTACAGTAATTATTGCTCGTTAATTTTAACTATTCTATACTACTTAAAATCTACCTGTAATGCACAAGTCAATAAATAACATTCTTGAACATATTTAACATTTTATAATTTATAGCTGAAATGAAAGAAGTTAGATATAAATATTAATGGTTTCGTCAGTAATGCACATATTAATTCTTGCATCAAGTACAAATAATAACTGTTTCAATTTCTCAAAATTTATCTTGTTTTCATTGTTGTTAAAGTATTCAGATATGTTACACAATAATGTCCAACATCGCGTTACTGGTATTTTTAGTAATATACACAGAGCATTTTTGAACAACTAATTCATTCCAAGAGATAATTTTTGTGACAGCATTGTTGAATCAAGCTTACGTCAGTACCATCCTTGAAATCCTGACGAAGTTACCGATCCGAATTCAATCAGTAAATGTACCAGCAACAAATAAGTTGTTCAGGAGAGTCTCGTATTCAACAATCCAACCCTCGTGAAGTTAACACAGTGGGGTCAAATTTACCTTCCGAAACTACGCGACCGCTGACACTCTAAAAGTCATCGCAATTTATAGCGGATCCATTAAACGCCTTCGACGATCCCTTTAATTGAACGAGACGTTTAAATGAATATTTCAATCAAAGACAAATGTCGGGATCGTACTCTATTATCTCATTTATGGTCCACTGATCGTCACAGCAGGAAACAAAGGCTTTCTACGAAGAACATAGATCTTTGATTATTCCTCCATTGAAATTTCTGCGACGTCACCGCGTAGATGCTCGTTTATCCGGAAATCTTCGACAAGAAAGATGCTAATGAGACAAAAGGGTCTACGTTTATACTCGACTGAACATGGCAATTAAAACTGTTTATCTACAACTGCGGAATTTCTGTCTTGTAAAAAGAAAATTTTAAGTCGAGGTCGAGCTCCAGTTTTGTTACCAAGTAGCAAGAAGTTGGCAAGATACTCGAGAAAGGTTACGTTGATAGGCGCCAACTGATGACGTACTATTATTTGGCTGATGTAATTTTGGATTATTGGGGAGGGGACGTAGGTTTAGACTTATTTTAGAAGGACCGTGCTTATGGTGTGGATGACTGACTGCAATTTGGGGATTTGGGGAGTTTGGTGATTTGAAGATGTGGAGGTGTGGACATGTGGAGATGTGGACATGTGGAGATTTGGACATGTGGAGATTTTGGCATGTGAAGATTTGGACATGAGGAGATTTTGGCATTGTGGAGATTTGGACATGTGGAGGTTTGGACATGTGGAGATTTGGACATGTGGAGATTTAGACATGTGGAGATTTGGACATGTGGAGGTTTGGACATGTGGAAATTTGGACATGTGGAGATTTGGACATGTGGAGATTTGGCATTGTGAAGATTTGGACATGTGGAGATTTGGACATGTGGAGATTTGGACATGTGGAGATTTGGACATGTGGAGATTTGGACATGTGGAGGTTTGGACATGTGGAGATTTGGACATGTGGAGATTTAGACATGTGGAAATTTGGACATGTGGAGATTTGGACATGTGGAAATATAGACATGTGGAGATTTGGACATGTGGAGATTTGGACATGTGGAGGTTTGGACATGTGGAGATTTGGACATGTGGAGATTTAGACATGTGGAAATTTGGACATGTGGAGATTTGGACATGTGGAAATATAGACATGTGGAGATGTGGACATGTGGAGATCTCAAGCCTTTGTGAATCTGAAGAACTACATCTCAAGAATACAAAAATCCAAAAATTGTAAACTTCAAAATTAAAAAACTTGACAATTTGAAAAAATAGCAATCATAACACGTAAACCATAACGTTAAATATCTTACCCAGAAGAAAGCCTACAATTAGTCTAAAATTACGTTGTAATGTGGGAGATGAGGAAGACCAACGAAGAGTTTCATACGGCTAGATGTTTGGTTTACCGAGAACGGTCAACCAGCGATACGACCGCTTAATTATAAACACACAGCAGTAATTAATATCGGTGACAGCCACGCCTCGTGCAAACAGCCGAATTGTTCATCGAGGTCAGGAGGATCGTTACTCGCAGTCCCTGCTCCTCTAAATTATTAACTTATCTCGTTTCGAACGCTCTTCTTGCCACTTCACCATTCAATTATGTAAGTCGTTAGACGAGCCTGCTGTGACGTTATAATTGGAACACACGAGGTCGATCGACGATATCGATTTATTATGCAACCAGCACAGTTTCAAATTTACCTGGCAATTATCTCAAATCATTCTGTCAAGGATATTGCCAGGAATTATTGAAATTGAGCCACCCGATTTTCTACGAATGCTGTGGCAAGTTTGGAAGATTGGGAACTTTGCAATTTGGGGATTAGGGATGTGGGGATTTGGGAAATTGGAAATTAGGAAGTTTCAGGATTTCGTGGAGAAGGTGGGGAGTTGGGAATTTGAGGAGTTGAGAATTTTAATTAGGGATATGGGGATTTGGGGATATGGTAGTTTGGGGTTTAAGAATTTAGAGATTTAAAAATTTGGGAGGTTGAAAATTTGGAGATTTGAGCTAGGGATAAGGGGATTTGGAGACCTGGGAATTTGGGGAGTTGGGAATTTGGAGATTTAAGTTAGGGATAAGGGGATTTGGGGACCTGGGAATTTGGAGGTTTGAGAACTTAGGGATTTGGGAATCTGGAGATTTGAGTTAGGGATAAGGGGATTTAGGGACCTGGGAATTTGGGGATTTGAGAATTTGGGGAATTGGGAATCCGGAGATTTGAGTTAGGGATAACGGGATTTGGAGACCTGGGAATTTGGAAGTTTGAGAACTTAGGAATTCGGGAATCTGGAGATTTGAATTAGGGATAAGGGGATTTGGAGACCTGGGAATTTGGAGATTTGAGAATTTAAGGATTTGGAAAGTTTGGAAGATTGGGAACTTTGCAATTTGGGGATTAGAGATGTGGGGATTTGGGAAATTGGAAATTAGGAAGTTTCAGGATTTCGTGGAGAAGGTGGAGAGTTGAGAATTTTAATTAAGGACATAGTGATTTGGAAATATAGACAATTCGGGCTATAGGAGTTTTGCGAACATAGAGATTTGCAAATAGAAATAGAAAAAATTTGTCGAAACGCGTTTTACATGCATGCAATCGAAGTTATAAACGATTGTACTAACCACACGTATGTATAAACCTGACGTTTTAACCGGAGTGAATATACGAACGTTTTTTTTCATGATTCATGATATATAATCACGAGATACATCCTTGTAAAAGGATCCAGTGAATTCATCGTGGACAGCTCGAAAACGACGATGGTCCATTTTCGTCGAGTCAGCGATAGATTATTTTTGCTGGTCGATCGAAAATGGCCATATAATTCATTGGCTGGAGCATTATTCTGACTCGTCGTCCGACTGTTCACCGAACGGCTTTTTTATCAAAACGAATTGCAAGGTTAAAAGGGTGTATTGCGTATACAGAGGCCTTTTTTAATTCCATTTAATGTTTAACCTTCCAACTTGTGATTTCCTTCTGACTTCATAGATGAATGTTTTATTGTATTGCTGCATTATGTCACAGATCATATTTTGTAAATTTAAAAATTCTTTCTCTACATCCTTCGATTCCTATATCTCCATTCACGGACTTGTAAAAATAAAATAAGAATTATCCACAGATGTTTGACAAAGTAACGTATTTATACCACTCGGATACCCGGGTATGCATATAATATCCTTGTACCGTATTCTCCCATTTTATTCCACCACTTTTACGCAGTCCACAAAACGGCGTGTATCCCCTGCTCCGTTCCAGTTCTTTTTTTCATTTTCGATTTCGGAGTCCCGCACGAAACAAAGCATCGCTCGAAAGCCCTATCTCATACAATTTTACGACTTGGTCCGCGCAACGAACGCGTCCTGTTGTTGCAGGCAGAACAAACGAACGGGGAAAAAAACTGCGCCGTTGGTGGAATAAAAGAAAAAAAAAAAAAGTGGCGAACGAGGGGTGGGAGAAAAATGCGGTTGAATCTATGCATCAGAATCGAGGCGCAGCCAGGGAATAATTTCGAACGAACCCGGCTTGCGGCGAGACGCGTGACTTTACCGGGAGCTTTTCGATTAAAGGGAAACGGCTAACGATGAACATTGTTTGGACCCATTCGATGCAGCTGGTAAACCGAAAGCACAGTTCGCGTATTCGAGTCGGGATACAGATCCTGGATAATCCTACTTTGCCGGCCAACCACACGACCATCGTCCTCTGTTCATTGTTCGTTAGCGAATCCCACGTAATTATCCTTTATTTACGCCCCTACCGACAAACGACGTCCTTAAGTCACCATTATCACTACCAACTTAGAATTGAAAATATCGATAGTATACGCGTCTTCGTTGTAGCAGGTAATATCAGATATTTATTATTATATTAGTTTGTTATTTGACTATCAAGATTCACATGAACATATCCTTTACTATTTCATACTAGGGTAATATCAAGATATTCCTTATTATTATACTATTCTGTTATTTATCCTATCAAGATTCACATGAACATATTTCTTTATTAATTCATACTAAGGTAGTACAAAAATATTCCTTATTATTATGTTATTCTGTCATTTGTCCTATCGAGACACACATGAACATATTATTCATATGTCACTTCATATAAGATAATACTAGACATTCTTTATTATTACATTGTTTTGTTATTTATCCTATCAAGATTCATACGAACATATCCTTTTATTAATTCATACTCAGTTAGTACCAAGATATTCCTTATTATTACAGTGTTTTATTATTCGTCCTATAAAGACACACATGAATACATTATTCATGTGTGACTTCATACTAATGCAATACCAGACATTCTTTATTATCATATTATTCGTCTGGACAATTGTGTACGATGGCAGAAAAAACAACCGTGACAAAACAGCTGTTGTTATTCATTATTCAGGGAATATTCGAAACTGTGGTCCACGAGCGATGCATATTTCAAAGTTTATCGACGATGCATAAAAAAATCGGCACGTTTTGTTTATTCGACACGCAGGCATGAAAAAGTGCGGATATGCCAAATCTTGAAAATATTATGACGGTAAATATTACGGGGCGAATAAATATGGACCTTGTTTAACAGAGAGGATACATTTTGCGAGCATCATAGGTCATGTGAGTTTCATAGGTTGTGTGGGGACCACACGTAGTTTAAGAGGTTAGGTCACCAATTTAAGAGATTGAAATTACATATACACTTTTCAATATTTTGGCAAAGTAATAAAATCGTGACTGTATATATTTCCAGACATGTTATAAAATTGTTTTGTTACGTGGAAACAAAATAGTGGTATATGAATATGTATAAACATAGTTTTTTACAAAAACGATGATCATGTTTAGAAGTATCACTTTCAGTTCAAAAATTTTGCATAAAACTGTGTGTGTCAAAAAACATTTTTAACGAGTTGAAAAATCTATATATACTTCTATAAATACTTAAAATTAAAGTAGCATAATAATAAGTTAACGAACGCTAGTCTTCTCATGTAGAATATTTCAATGACGATAAATGTAGCTTGTACTGAAATTCAATAATAAAGTCTATTTTATTTTATTTTCAACATTACAACGAATAAGAAGATTTCGATTTTCCAAAACCTCGAAGTGACCCTTCAAACAACACACCACGCACCCTATTTTTCTAATCCCGTATGTTCCAACGATCCTGATAAATGTGGTTCCATATCGACGATCGATTAGGTCGCACAACACCTGCGAATTTGTCACCGTCACGAGCAGTCGAGAAAAGCTGAAGCCTCTCCGGACAGAAAACAGTAGATTACCCTTCCCTTTCTTACCCCAAGTTCACCCTCTCCGCCATCTTCTAACGTTTACACGGCCGCACTTTCGCGGTGGCAATTTATTGCGGTCCACATTGAAATCAACTGACAATACAACTCGGACAAAAAAGGGTACATACAAAGCTTGCGTGCGCGGTGTATTGTTCTTGATGCAATGAACCGATCCGTGAGATATGTCCGATCGTTTCCTAAACAACACCGGAAAATGTATTGCCCGTCAATGGCGTCGACGAGCGGCGAGAAAGAATGGAAAAGAAAAAGGACGGGAACAGGGGATTGCGAGCAGAACAATGAGAAAGACCAGGAAGCGTGTAGCTCGATATTTTGTTGTCACTATGGCGCGGATACTTTTTTTTATTTGCTTTATCGGCTTCGTTGGTGCGTTAGTATATATTTCGTTCGTGGATGAAACATCGAGTTATCTGTATTATTAAAATCTTCGAAGAGAGCTTCGATCATTTGCTATATTACATCATTGTTATATACATATACATATATATTATATACATACGTATAAACAATTAAAATTACACGTATAATTTTTGCAAAAACGATTTTATTGTGTAAAACGTTTTTATGCAAAAAGTAACTGAAGGTTCCTCATTCATAGTAAAGTAGTAAAGTTCAGACCGCCTGACAAACAGATAATGTTTCTTCAAATGTGATAAAATATTCCATCTATAAATATTATCACTGTGATCGTAACTAATATCGTTCCAATACATTTCAACATCCCCGCATAAAAAATGATCCCTCCAAAGCACACCGATCCGAAAGTGATCGATTACCTGTAAACTGCCGCAGTAACACGAGTTTTCATTCGTAAGCGATACCATGGAATGCGTAGTCTTTGGTGCAATTTAAATAAGCGTTCGGTCAGGATTAAAACAATTCCAATTTAAATCCCGTCGTGTCTTAATCGCTTACCGAGGAAGCGGTGAATATTAATGTCCCGTAGATTTAAGGCGGGGTGCAGCTCGATTAACGAAAATTCCGCCGATCGCTCGCCGAAAGATTCGATCTTAATTACTGCACCGGTCGGGATGTTCACGCTGGAAAGCCGTAAAGCTTTCTTTTATCGTTAATGGCGAAGTAAAATGCAGCGCCAGACACGAGGACTCTTGGACGTTTAATCCGATCGGCGAGACTTTCGCCCCGCTCGTTAATGTCCGCCGATAATAAAGTATGAAGCGATCGAAACCAACCCTGGAGAGTTGCCTTCGAACAATTGAAATTACATCAGATACGGAAGTTTCCCTCGGGATAAGCTCTTCCACACGGTTCATCAAATTCGACCACACTTTTACAAATACTTTCGGGGATGAATTTCAATTTGTTCTGAACCGTCGATAAGACATTAGAATAAATACGGATTTGGGGATGTAGGGAGGGGACATAAGGCTTCATACCTTTCATAGGGTATGAAGGTTTTGGGAAGGAGATACTTGGGTAGAGATATTGGGACGTGGAAATGCTCAAAGAGATATTGGGATGTAGAGGGATTGAAATAAGGAGATATTGGAATACAGGGATGCTGGGGTATAGGGATAGTGAAATATAGGGATACTGGGACATTAGGATAGTGAAATGTAGGGGTACTGGGAGGTAAGGATATAGGGACATATGGATAGTGAAATGTAGGGGTACTGGAACGTAGGGATACTGGGACATATGGATAGTGAAACGTGGTGATATCAGGACATAGGTATAGTGGAGGGTAGAGACATAGAAACATTAGGATGTACAGGCATAGGGATAATAATACAGATATTGGGACCTAATGATACTGGGACCTAGTGATGCTAAGACGTAGCAATATACAATATTTATATATTAATAGCATATATTAATAGCAGTCATATGTGAGACCTAGAAATATCTGGACATATCTGAAAGTACTACTGACAGACTTCATAACCTCCTATGGACATTGTTCAAGATAAAAAACATTACTCCCCCGCAACTTACTACCAAAATTCCTTTATTTATTAACCCATAAAATGCTTGATATCGCAAAAAAAATACATGAATATCGAATGCAACTTCACTGTTAACCAAGGTGGATGTTCGTGTCCAGCCGAACGCGAACGTTTACAGTGTCGCCGTGTACATGGGGCTCTCCGATGCAGCGTGACGATCGACACACGGCCTTCGCCATTTTCAGCCGTTTACTATGGAATGCAATTTCGTTCCACGTCCCCAAAACAACCTGCACGACAGATTACCGCTTTGTTTGCTCGTTCCGGTACTTCGAAACGCAATAAAGATCTCGGCCCTGTCGTGCATTGGGACGGGCAACGGAATGTATACACCGTGAACCTCGGTGCATCGCAAATCGGAAAACAATAACGTTTAATTCCCTCGGAACGGTTCCCTGTCATTCTTTTAGCCTTTTTCACGGTGCGTTTTAATTAAATTTCTCGGAAGACACTCTATGGTGTCCGGTCGTGAATCGAGCTCTGTCACCGGCTGTTGTTTGCGGGATAACTGGTTAACCTGTTGGTACAGTGGGGGACGAAAGTATTCGTGCAGTGTTGGAATAAAAGAAATATTTTCAGTATTGTTATGTGTTCGAATATACGTAACTGTATATTGTACGCGATGGTTGCAGTAAGTGCTATGATAAAAATTAATAACACTTTGTAACTTATGATGAGACAAGTAGAGTGAAAGTGTGAATTTGCTGAGACCGAAGAAAACGTATAGTGTATTACGAAAAACTTTTATGTATTACTCGGTTGAGATAATTTGAAATATTCCAATAAAGAGATTTAAATAATAATATTTCCTAAAATAAAATTAAAAGTCAATTTGTGAAATATCAGTGTTACTTAATGAAGCAGCACAAATAAACGCTCTATATTTCATGAACGTTTCAGAAATATTTGATCAAATTCCAGACATAGCAAACAACAAAATCCGCGCTAAAACCAAGACCCAGAATAATAAACATCGCGATTACATTAAAATTTACATGTTTCCTCCACTGTCAACAAATGAGCTTTCGCAAGGTTTCCGGTACACGCTTGCACACACGTGCACGAAAGTACACGGATGAAATTCCTAAAAACACGAAACTCCATGGATTACCACGGACAGAGCGATGAATTCGAGGGAAAACTTGCAACGACTATGGCGGAAATAATGGAAAAACGTTCGGGCTGTAACGGTGATGGGCTCGTTCGCTGACGAGACACACGTTCGTTACAATTATCGGTAAAAACAACGAGCGGACACGGAGATGGCGTGGTGAGTCGTTAACCGGTAGGAGAACGAAATGAATTCGAATCGATTTCGACGGACGAAACAAAATTAAAAAACAAAATCGATTTGTCTTCGATTAGCAACGCCCGTTGGAGCGCGGTAACGAGCGCTAGTTCGAGCCTGAATTCCTTGTTAGCGTTTCGAAGATAATCACCGTTGTCCAACGAAAAAATTCACGCTACTACTTTTCCACGAATCGGCCATTAGAAATTTTACCACTCTGTTTTTGTTTGCTTTGAAATCTTTTGCAAATCGGTCGAGGCGTAGAGTACATGGCGGCCATTTTGTTTGCAGAACGCATCGCCACTACAAGAGGGTAGCGACTGAACTTTCTGATTTGCTTTGAATGCAAGGTTACATTGCTTTTATTTTTAGTGGATAAAACAGAATTTTTTTAAGGAAGCATACATACAGAATAATACATATAATAATATACATACACATATAAAATTTGTATAATAACGTATATGTGTACATATAGTTTGTATAATAAAGTATATGTACACATAGAATTTCCATAATAAAGCATGTATTACGATTACACATAATAGTTCATCAGGTCTGTACTCGTTACTGTATTTTCAAAAATATAAATTTTAAAAAGTCACTCACTTAAAATTTACACTTTTCAAATCGTATCAGCCTTACAATAAAGCATATTTTTGATGTGAGATCACTTACAAAATCAAGAGATGTCATTGCTGTTTTATGACACTATGTCATACATTGTATTAAACCTCTGACAACACCTTTTATTAATATTAATATAATAAACATTTTTAATATTGTATTGAACTGCTGATACATTATATTAGACTTCTAGTGCTTGAAATATTTTCGACAATCCAATGATTTCCTGTTTCGAAATCTCCACTAAAATCATGTAATGTTTTAGTTCCAAAAAGCGTCGATCAGAAACTAGATTTTGGTTTAATCTAAGCGACCAATCAAACGGTGGTCGACAAAGGGGCCGACCACGATGATCGCCATGCCGCGTACAATCAGTATATGCATTTACTATACGTGCAGTTTGTAGCAACCCTACGTCGGAGGATTCGCACGCGAGCCTTTAATGTAAATCAAGTAGGGTGCGATGGGGAGAAGATGAAGGGTCGCTGCCCTCGATCGAATTTCCGTGCCGAATGCTCAAAACTACGTATCTGACGGACAAAGGTTCGTTATCATGGCGTATTACTGTCTGAGATTCTGTCCTGTGGGAAACGTTTCAGAGAGGAGTCAATGTCGAACGTGACGTCTGTCAACCGCTCGAAGCGTTGAGCTTCATTAACTGCGATCGAAACTGAAATTGTCGGAACGTCGGTTGTTATTTTACGGGTTGATCGATTGAATGCTGGAACTGCAGGAACTTTTTGCAATTTTATACAATAAATATGAAAGAAAATTGAAAATGATGAACTTTTATTTTTAAAAGTTCAGTGTAGATGACTGTTTCGTTTTCTCTCGAGATAATTGATTTAACAAAATCCCTTGATTAAACACAGCGTAAATATGGAGAAGTTATACGATCGATAGACAATGATAATTACGTGAATGATAATGTATAATGATAGCTGTATTAATGGTAATATCCAATGATAATTATATTAACGATAATACACGATAATCGTATCAATGATAATACATTATCTTAGTAACAATACAAATTACATTAATGTTTAAAAAAATAACTTCAAAAACTTGTCAGACCTAACAATTCGTTATAAAAAACACCACTAAAAATAACACTAAAAATATTACATAAATTTTATGTATAAAAAACTTACGAATAAAAATTGAATTCAACTTAAAGTTGCTTAAAACATATCGAAAATTTTCAGAGTAAATGTATACGCAGAAAAGATAGCTTACGATGTGACTCGATACATCTTGCTATTTGTTCTCCGAGTAATCTTGCAGAAGGAATAAAAAAAATGAGAAACATCGTTCGTATTATGGGAAGAACGATGGGCATGCTTTTCGCTAAGCACAGCCTTCGAAGGAGCAGAAACGGAAGTTGTTGAAGCGAGCAGCGAACTCATGAATAAATGTACCTTGCCGACAACCCTGTTACCGGAGGTAAGACAGAGAAGAAGTGAGAAATGGCCTGACATTCATCACATTTGCCAGCGTTTTCAACGATGAACGGACATCGTCGACGATGCTCTTTTCACCTTATCTAACGACAAGTTAGATGATCCGACGCGACGTGTTTCAAAAGCTGTTTGTCCAAACATTGCCTTTTCATACGATTCTTTCTTATACTTTCTTTTGTCTTTGAGCAAGTTTTCTTTCAATGTTTTTCTGTTTGGAAGTTTGAGAATATGTGGAAGTTTGAAGGGTGTAGACATTTAGAGGGTTGAAGGTTGATTCGCAAATTTGGGAAATTAATAATTTGGAAATTTGGGGTATTGATGACTTGGGAGTTTAGAAGTTTGGTAATCTGGGAATCTGGAACTTCGGAAATCTGGGAGTTTAGGAATTTGTGGCTTTGGGAATTTGGGGACTTGCAGATGTGCGACATTGAGGAATATAGGAATCTAGAGATTTGGAAACTTACGACTCCACTGATTTGCAAATTTAGCAAATTAATGATATAAAATGTTTGAAACTTGGTAATCTGAAAATTCAGAACTTCAGAATTCTGAGAAAAATTTCAAAGTATAATCTAAGATTCTAAAATGAATTTTTAAATTCAGGTCAACGAAAATAAGTAGATAAAAGCCCGTAAATTTATTCGTACTTGCACTTAAAATTCTGAATGTTACAAGACTATTGATTGTAAAACTTTCTTACAATGTTGACGCAAGCGACTCTGAAGGGTCCGTCGCGTTAATACCAGCTTCTACTTTCCCTTTGAAAGCAGTTTCCATAAACACGAAGCTCCGGTAAAAGTTTTCTACCACGAAAGATAAGCTATTTTTTTATTTTTCTCTTCACTTTGTCTCGATGTTTTCGCCGATAGTCACTTGACGGTGCATCTGCAGCGTTCTCCATAGGATTCATAATATCCAGCTAATAAAAATATCCGGTTCCACGAGCCCGTGTTGAATTTATAAAGCTTCGAACGTCGAGGAACGCATTGGATCGGTAGATTCGTTTCTCTATTCGTGCTCGACGTTAGTTATGCTCGAACGATTATCGAGAAAACAGACACGAAACTTCGATTGACGTTCCAAGTTAAACTCGACGTAATTGTCGTTGAACTTCCAGAGTTTACATAGAGAAGAAACATTCCGGTGCATACGGCACCCATCTGCATATAGAGTAAATACTACTGTTTCCCTTATGTTCTTGTTTTTCATCTCTACTTGTGAACTTTTTTTGAAACTGATTTCCTGTTTCGACGCATCGCGGAATATTTACTAGGATAATTACTCGATATTAATACCCTTACTTAGTATTCACTGAAATATTTTACTGCTATCATGTTTAGTTAATCGTATATTTATTATAGCGAAAAAATTTTTATCTTCCAGAAGTGCAATTTAGTATTTTATTTTTGCTTTATTTTACAGGGTAGGAATATTAGCTGTATGATTTCAAATTATTAGGTATAGGCATATCAATTTTAAGTTTTAGGTATAGGTATACGTATTTTAAATTTTAGATATAGGTACATGATTTTTAATTCAACGTATAGATGTATGAATTTTAAGTTTTAGGTATAGGTACATGAATGTGTAATTCCATGCATAGATTCATGAATTTTTAATTCAATGTATAGTTACATGAACTTTAATTCTATGTATAGACATATGAATTTTAAATTCTATGTATAACTACATGTATTTTTAATTTTATGTATAGATGTATAAATTTTAAATTCCATGCATAGACACATGAATTAATTCGATGTATAGACACATGAATTAATTCAATGTACAGATACATAAATTAATTCTATGTATAGATACGTGAATTAATTCAACGTACAGATACATGAATTTCAGCCTCTAATAGTATAGGTATAATGTAATTGCAAACATAAATATAATTTCAAATTCCTTGCATAAAGAGAATCATTGCATCACGTATTGTCATTAATCACAGAAGTGTAAAAGTGTATAAAAGGGGTAGAAAGTAAAATCACGCAACGAAGAGTTAAATTTGAACGTGGACCAGTTTTGGTGGAGCGAATACGAAATCGAAGCAGATGTTTCGAAGGCCCGCAAGACAGATGGAACGTCGCCGATGAAGGGTGTTCATTCTCGACAAGTCGGACATTGATAACCAGCCAGACATTGTCTAGAATTCCCGGGGGATGAGAATTCTCCGGGGATGCTCCGACTTGTTTGAATGGAAACTTCGAAACTTACTTCCACGTTGTATCGTTGTTTGCAACAGAATGCACTTCGAACAACTGCGAACTTACAAGATCGGTGGTAAGGTACATATCGTAGGGATAATATTTTCACCGAATAACAATGTTTCTTTTCTCTTCAAATCTGTTTATACACGGTTAAACTTTTATTGGAACCTGAGTGTATCTAATCGAGCATGCAATTTTATCTTTCAAAGTGAAATTTATTTTTTTGAACTTAGATTTTAAATTGATTTGGTATACGGTTTTGTCAGGCAAGTCTACTTAATTTCGAACATAACCTAACTTAATCTGTAACATCATTTCAGCATTTAAATCTATTTATTTCTATTTAAGTTTCTAACCTAACATAATTTTATATATGGTTTTATCATCGACTTTGCATAACCTCATCTGTCACATCATTTTAGCAGTTGATTCTATTTATTTTTATTCAAGTTTCAATTCTAACTTAACAATTTTTCACAAATATTTTTATCCTCCAAGTTTACTGAATTTTGTTTAAAGTGCAGGCATAACCTAACTTAATCAGTTACATAATTCTGTTGTTGTTGATGTTGAAGTCTATTTATTTTATCACGAACTTCAGTTCATATCTAACTTGCCAGATAACCTTATCATTAAACTCTATTTAATCTTGTTAAAACCTCAAACTCAATCTCCCGCATAATCTATTCTTGTCTGAACTTCAAACTTTAACTTCAGACAAGAATAACCGAATCTATCAAAATAGATTAGAAAATTAAACGAAAATTTTGCAGTTATTCTTGCACGTTGGAATCTTAGCAATAAAATCAGCCATCACCAACCAAGTTCGCTCATCAAAATGTAATTAGCAATTCCTGTAATGCAACCGCCATGTAATTCAGTATTTTCTATTCTCGCAGCAGGCATGTAACGGTCGTTTCCGCGGAAATATGCGTGCAAAATTTGTACTTCCGGCGAGAGCCAGTCTGCCACGAATTCGCGGGAAGCTCTCCTTGAATTACGATCCACTAAAGAGGCTCTGCGTGAGTCGTTTCCATCCCTTCCTAACGTCTTGGGTTTTCCTCTTTTTTATCTCGTGGTCGGACGGCCATGCATTCCGGTTTGCAGGTGGAAAACGGTGAAGCGAATTTCCTCGAGAAAAACGCATGGCTCCACGGTAATGGATACATCCGCGAGCCGTGCCGTCTGCATTCCCCGTGTTCCGCGATATTTCGTATTTTACTTTAATTCCAGGGAAGTTTATCGCCGCGCGGATAAAGAGGCCGCCGAGTCGCTTTGCGAGTCTCGTTTTTACCCTCAACCGTTTCGTCTTCGGGGGATGTACTCCAAACCCCCGTGCAACGCGCTAATAGGTCGTGACCGAAAGTATTCGCCATATTTTCTGCGGTGAACGTGGGGTAAATTTGAGGATGTTCTTCGTTTATGTTAGAAACTCGTGTAGGTACATGACTTTGGTAAGTCAACGATTGCTTCCAAAATTGCTACTTAGGTTTTGGGAATTTGGGGGTTTCAGGAGTTGAAGATCTGTGTTAGGGATGTGGGAATTTGGGGATTTGGGATCTTGGGAATTTGGGAATGTAGAAATATGGAAATTTGGGGTTTGGGAACTTGGGAATTCGGGGTTTTTGTGAAGCTGAGAATTTGAGAATTTGGCGATTTTAGAATTTAGGGGTTTGAGTATTCGGTGATCTCAAAATTTAGGGGTTTGAGAATTTGGAGATTTGAAGATTTGAGTTAGGGATATGGGAATTTGGGGACTTGAGAATTCGGGAACTTAGCAATTCGGGGTTTTTGGGAACTTGGACATTTGAGAATTTAGTGATTTCAGAATTTAGGGGTTTGAGTATTTGAAGATTTGTGTTAGGAATATGGAAATTTGTGGTCCTGGGATCTTGGGAATTTCTGATTTGAAAAAAGTTGAAATTCAAAAAATCCCCAAACCGTAAATCTAAAATCTTGACAACCTAAACGTAATCGCCAACGCGTATCACAAATTCCGATAAAAAGCCCAAGCGTCATATAGAGTGACGTAGCGATAAAAAAGCAGCTGAGCGTGCGATTAGAATACGGGTTAAAAATATGATATACGAGCAAGAAGGTGGCCGGAGCATCGGTGGGTATGCAGATTGGTGTGCAAGGTAGAACGGCGAGCACAACAGAGGCAGCGCGGCACGATCTAAATTATCCGGAAATGCATCGGGCAGGGGAGAGGAAACCCTTTAGCCGGACGTCTCAAAGCAAGAACCCTCTGGCGTAGCCACTAATCTGCACGTCATCTGCATCAGAAGCCAGTGCGCCTCCAATATGTGTACATCCATTCTATGTAGTCGCCTGTCTGTCTTTGATGCGTGGCTTCTTTCTTCTCGAAAACGCTTCGGGAGCTGGATAAAATGTAAAATGATAACGACGGCTTTCAATTACACGCTTTGCCGCAACGCCGTCTTCTGTGCAAACTTTAGACGGACGTTTCTGTGACCTGTGCTAATTTTCGATGTTCATTTGCATATCGTATATGGTTGTTTATGTATTGAAGTTGTTATATTTATTGAATGGTATTATTGTGGATGGTTCTACGTTAATATAAATTACAATGTGCAATATATACAATATAATACACATTCAGTATAATGTACAATACAATGTACAATACAATGTGCAATATGATGTGCAATATAATATACAATATAATATACAATAGTATAATAAGGTATTAAAGGTTGGTTAGGTTAGGTTACCTCCTCTGTAAAATATGTTTTAAAACACAGTTATTAAATATAACATGTTCAAATAATTTCTGTAGATTCATACATATAAATTATTGTAAATACTAATGGCATCCACTAAGACAAAATGGCAGTCGGCGTATAAGATGGTCGTAGCATACGTTAACGAGAATCCAGGAAACAGCTTATTCGAATAGAGAAATTCGTAATACATCGATAAATCGAATAGACGATATACGCAGAGTCTCAATTAACAGAGAGATGATAAGCGGCTTTTCATCGAAGCACCGGAATCATCTTACTTCCGCAACGTTTCGTTTACGGCAGCCATCACGTTTACCGTGAAGAGCTGTATCCGGTTACGTAATCTCTGCCTCCATATTCGAAGACGCCTTAAGGCTTAAAGTTTAAGCTCTTTTACAGGTTTCCTGTGCTTGTTAGCATCCCTAAAAACATCGGAGGTATAACAGGGTGTTTGAATTTATCAGAAACACTTTCCAGTGAATTTTACTGGATTTTATTCAAATATATAGCACAAGGGTATCCTTGTAAGGTACAAGGCAAACTAAAGCAAAACTGAAGATAGAAAATTTTAAAAGTTACGATAAAATTTTTGAACATATCTCTTAGATCTTATTGTTAGTTAAATAACTATGTTGATTTTTTAATTTTATTAGAACTATAGTGATTATGGATGTGTATGTGTTCTATGTGTTGACGTCTTATAGTCTTGAAAGAGGTACTTAAAAATTTTGTCATTTTGAAACCTTGAGAAATCGAGTATTTAAGAACACGGAAATTAATCAGTTAATTGTGGTAGCTTTAAAAAATCACATCCGATAAATAAATGAGAAGGGGTTAAACCAAGTTCAACCGTCTTTATCCGATGACTTTAAAAACAGTGATTCGCGCGAAGTCGAGAGCCTTGGTCGCCAAAAAGCTGCTCATAAAACACGTACGTAGTTTCATGGAAGTAGGTTACAGTTTCTTAAGCCCCGTATCAGCATCCCCGTAAAAAAAGCATCGATATCGTACGAGCGTGGAAAAAGTTTCGAACGTAAACGCGCAACGAAATAGGAGTCTCGAAGCGAGTAGAGCTTTGTGCTTTCCCAGGCGGAAAGCTGCGTCGTGCAGTGTGTTAGGCGTGTTTCAGCCGCATCAAAGTTGTCCGTCTCGCTTTGTAATCAAAGTGAACCGTCAGTTTCGAATCCTGTTCGCGTGGGATCAGAATTCTGGAGTGCTGCTGGCTATCGGCCGGCATCCTGATTTCGGACCGATTCTGGACCGTGATTACGTTGTTACCCCTGAATCGTCGCATCTGCATATGTCGCCCTTTGACGTTTTCGCTCCGGAGTTCTCTAATACGATGCTCATTGATCGCGTTAGTTGGAATTTTCCTACAAGAACCGTTGCTTTGGCGGAGCTCCAACGAACCTTGTGCTTGGCAATATCAGCTGCTGGATTCAATAACTGAACGATAAGAAAAATGTACAGGGGGTTCGGACTGGAAAAATATCTTTGGGGTTCTTTTAATTCGACGTATTATCGAATTGCGGGAAAGTTTCTAATTTTCTGGACCACGAAGTTGGATCAGTTATACGAGTTTCTGAATTTTCTGCTTATATGGATTTTCAGATGTCTGATCTTTTATATGTGACATTATTGGACTTCTTGAATTCGAGATTTTGAGTTTTCGACTTTTAAATGGATAAGTCTTTGTATTTTTAAATTCGCAAATTTGCAAATTTGTCAATTTGATGAATAATATGATGATAATATTTCAATATGAATAAAAATAAATTAAAACAAACATATGTATAAAAATTTACATGAACTGAAATATCAGTTGCATAACTAGCGGTAATACGACCCAGTTTACTCGCGAAATGCGAAGAAATTTAAAGTATTTATCTACGAGGAATTAAATAAGCAGCTAAATAAATAGAGAGTAATCGATATAAACATTGTCATCGAAATAAAATATCCTCCGTTTCAATATCCTGAGTGACTCGGGTCTATACATTGCGCATAGCACGATAACAAATATTTGACATGGAAAACTGGAGTGTTTCTATTACCTTTTCATATTTATTTTCATAGAATGTACCCTACCGCGTTCTTCTATCTTTACGTTATTTTGCTACGACCTTTGTTCCTATTGTTTGATCTGCAGTCTCTGTTCCCGGTTATAAATCTGTCGAATCGTTTATTGTACGCGTGTTATAAATGTTTAAGCTAAAAAACTTGGCAGAATTTCAAATAAATTAATTTTGACTTGGCAGAACACTGTCGATTATTGTCTGAGGGCTTTCGAATGTTAGATGTGGTCTAAATACTTAGGCCTACATATTTGGTAGTTGAAGTAAAATCGGGATAGTGTTGCAGCCTGCTGAGAAAATAGTATGAAAATATGGTTCAGGAAGAAATGATGTCTAAGGAGAAAGGTTGGTTTATGTTTGTTATTGTTAATATGTTATCTTGTAGCACTTATAATTCATTTAGATGTCTTCAAAAATTTTGTGATGATTACATAGATTTTAATTTTTTAGCAATACTCTGTTGAATTAAGAGGTGATTTGTTAAGAGTACTAAGATAAATGTATCTATCACTCAGTACCAATCATTTATTAATCTCACCTATTATTTTGAGTAAAAGTGCTATTTTATTAAAAGTGAAACGACCTATTGATCAAAATCCTAAAACCCCAAAATGACAAGTGTTCAAAATACCTCCCGAAGTGTCCCTATTAAACAAGCTTACCAGAACAAGTTTCAGGTAATTATCGGAGAATGAATTAGATATTCATTTAGGTCGCGAATCTAATTTTATTCGCATCTGAATTGGAGACACGAGTAACGTACGATCCTCGTCAAAACGAGTTTACCTAAAGTTTATCGCGTTAATTGAAGACTTTGGACTCTTCCGATCCAGTTACCGTTCTATTCCTCCCCTCTCGTTTTCTGGTCCCCAGTCGTCGTTACTAATTGCCACCCACCAATTTCGGCTAATTACTTTTCACGAAGTTGCCGAAACGATCGTGCTCCTCCGTTTTCGACGCCTTATCGTTCTTGATACGATCCTTGTATGATAAGCAGGTCAAATCGATACGTTTTCAATAATTTCTTGATTTTTCACGTAAACACGCTTTTATGCATGTTGATACTGTTATCTGAAAATGTATGTCATTTATCTTATCGAATCTTTGGAACAGCAAAATAAACTTATCAATTCGATGAAGTGTTTCAATAAAATATTGGTTGTAGAAAATACTGCATTTTACGTTGGATGAATTTGATCTAATTTTTAGATAGAATTTTATCAAACATTATCTTATAGAATTTTTAAGATGATAAAATTTTAATTAGTGTATTATCGTATCTAATTTTAAAATAAAATATTGCAATTTTAGAAAATCTAGTATGTTATCAAATTTTTGAAATGTTTCCAACTAAACTCCTTATCAGATCAGTATAATGATATTTCAATGAAATAATCAATTTCAAAAAATCAGGATTCAAAAAGTCCTAAAAAATGTTACTTTGAACAAGGTGTTGAAATTTTACCAAATCAATGATACAACTTCTTGTGTTAAATTTCAAATACAATACTAGGATGATAACAAATTTGTTATAAAAATTATTCAAATTATGTTACGTAGATTTTCATTGCTATTGAAAGGAGAAGGAAAGTAATAATCTCTTATGACTTTAGTGTACACTTATGATAAAAGAATTCGTCCTAAGTTTACAATAAATAATATTTCAAAATTATTATCCTATTAACAAATTATTACCATAACTTTCAAATTTAATTTTCTCGAAAACGGAGCAGCCTCAAAAATATTTGATTCGACATCACCCTCTTATTTCTTTTTGTATCAACGAAAAAATACCCAGTATGTTGCACTCTAAACGGGAGTGTCTATCGATAGCCCTAGTTGTCCCAACGATAGGACACGCAAGCAAATTTGTACACGGAACGGCGTTTAAATCGGAAACGCAAGACGCGTTCGTGCGTAAAACTCACCCCTTGAAAACAATTCGGAATGGACAAACACGCGAGGATCGGTTCACCGTGATCGTCCTTAACGATTCTCGATCAAACGGTTGTTCCCCGATTTCGAGGAAAGTCGTCTCCAGGCGATATTTCAACTCTGTTATCGGACGCATTGCGGTATTTTCCGGCCAGCACGCAAATATCGAACCGTGAGAAAACCAAAAAAAAAAAAAAAAATAGAAAAAAGGGTATGAAAAAACAGACTGTGTGCAGAGGCGTGTAGCCTTGAATTTCGTGCCGTTTCCAATTGGGTCAAGAACGACTCGATGCCTATTGAAACCGCTCGAGGATCAAATTAATATAATTGCGCGGGGAAAATGAGCGCGATCGGGATGAAACGGGGATGAAAATAGGACCAGTAGAAAATCGACGTGACCTTCGTTAGGACGATACAGCTGCTTCGAAAGCTTTTCAAAGCTACCCAATTAATTGGTAGATACACTGGCTCTGAAGGTTCCAGATAATGAATATTCGGAAATGCTTTTTGGAACCTAATTAATTACGTCAAAAGAAAAATGTTGGCACGTTATATCGCAGAATAGAGATTTTTCTCCGGATTATACCGTATGTTCTAGTTAGCGGAATTTTTATTACGTCGGTAATTATTGGATGAAATTTGTGTGAAAATGTTTCACGCATTAAAATGGTACCATTCGTACAAGTTACAAGTGACTTTTATAATTTGAATAAAATAGAGTTTTATATTGCTGATGCTTCAAAATGAAATAATTTAAACATTTCGTGTCATACTTCAGATTATGAAAATAATATTTCATTTTCTGACACAGCACCTCCTATGTATAATACAGAAAATATTGTCTGATAAATAGTATTTAAAATATTCGAGGAAAGAACCTATCGAGAAAGTCATCTTACACGAAAGAAAAAGCAAATGAAAACAAAGAGAAAATATTATAAGTATAAGAAAAAGAAGATAATTGCCATAAAAATCTGTAATATCAAATTGAACCAACTGTCATAACTTTCACAAATAAATATTTCAAAAAGACTTCGAAGTCAGCCATAACCTATTATAAAACTCGTTTTCGAGCGTACGAAATAAAGTTTTTCAATAAAGCATTCTATAATCTGCGTTATAACGATCCCCACGTTTGATGAATTCCTTCCGAAGGAAGATATCGCGTTTCGGCGAGTAAAAATCTGCAACGCGTAGAGACACAGAGGTCCAGAAACGATAAATTCGCAATCGAAGCGAGGTCGAGACGAGTGTACTCGGGGAAGTTGGCAAGCGGTCCTTCGTCTTCTCAATCTCGTCTCCTCTTTTTCAGCCGCTGCAGCACGAGACGAAAGGCAAATAGACTCTTCTGCTGTCGTAGCAAGGACGATTTTCGAGAGCGTTATAGTCCCTGATTATCTTTGATCTTCGACCCGCGGGGTTATCGAGGGCCGCGTCAGCTACTTCGATTCTGATTCTCTTCCAGGAGCGTTCTCGTGTTCCGTTCTTGTCAAACCACCTTCGTCAAACGCACGTCGATATTTCCGGATACGTTCGGGTTCTTATGGGTTTCACATATGTTTTCGAAAAATAACTGCGTTCTTTATATACGTCATGTATGATGTAGTGAAAAATTTGGAATGTTGGAATTTGGTGTTTGGATTTTTTGTTCGAGATGAATTATTTATTTCTTCATTGTTTAAAATTAAATCTATAAATTTTCAATCTGTATAAATATTTATAACTACCCTAATAACCTAACAACAAGATTAACAAGTAAGTCCTACCAAAAAGAGTATTAAGAATACTCTTGCAACATTTATTGTGAGAAGTATTATTTGAAACAAGGTAGAGGACAGAGTTGACCTTCCTGAAACAATGTCGTCGACAAACTGTAAGCCATAGCAACTCTTCGAATGAAGGATATTTCGCTGTCACGTTTAACGTGTAATTCAATCGGCGACAGAACGGTTCGCCGTTTCACCGGATCGTCCAGTGCTTGACGGTCAAATATACCGGTATTCAAGTGGTCGGACCATTCCATTGTTCACGCATACCGTTGAAAAGGATGGCTGATATCGCGTTCCCGACATCATTGCAATCCATCCTCGAATGCACTCGTAACGGGTTATATTACCATCGCTTTGCGGCCTATTTAATTAGTTTCGGAGCTTTGTCCGCATCGCAAACAAACTCACTCGATTAAGTCCACTTATCCGGTGGTCGGTTTTCAAAACGTGATTTGTCCTCGACTCAGACTCGGTTAACTGTGGAGTTCTGTTTTAGGCGATGTATTATAGCTAGATGTATGTATTTTTGGGGGGATAATTTGATGTGATTAGAATTTGGGAATTTGAGAAGGTAGGAGTTGGGGATTTGGAAAGTTGTGATATTGGGAGGGAATTTGGGGATTTGGGAATTTGAGGATTTGGAAATTTGGGAATTTGGGGGTTTCATGAGTGGAAATTTGGTATTCGGGAACTAGGGAATTGGGAACTAGGGAATTTGGGAACTAGGGAGTTGGGGAACTTGGGAATTTGGGAATTAGGGAATTTGGGAACTAGGGAAATTGGGAACTAGGGAATTGGGAACCAGGGAATCTGGGAACAAGGGGAATTTGGGCACAAGGGGAATTTGGGAACACGGGAAATTGAGAGCTAGGGAAATTGGGAACTAGGGAAATTGGGAGCTAGGGAAATTAGGAACTAGGGAATTGGGAACTAGGGAATTTGGGAACTAGGGAAATTGGGAGCTAGGGAAATTAGGAACTAGGGAATTGGGAACTAGGGAATTTGGGAACAAGGGGAATTTAAGAACTAGGGAATTTAGGAATTTAGAAATTTGGTATTTGAGAACTAGGGAATTTGAAAATTTGAAAACTTGGGAGCTTGGTACCTTAAAAACTTAGAAATTTGGAAGTGTAAAAATATACAAATGTAAAAATTTGCAAATCCTACTCCTCCAAAATTACCTAAATTCTACAAACGTACCCCAATATAGAAATCCTAAAATTTCAGGGGTCGATATACGCAAATATTTCGAATAGAATCAATTCGGGGTAAGAAATACCCCGCGATGGTTATGAAATAGTAGCGTACTTGTTTTCGATGAACACTCAATATTCGCGTTACGTAAGGAATGCTCGACGAATGCGCTCGTAGCGTAACAGGAATGCAAACCGAGAATTATGCAATCGGATGTATTTCATTCATCTCGGCGATCCCTTTCCTTTCTCTTGTTTTCCATCGGGCAAAAATAATTCCGGGAGAATCGAGCAGACACCGTGTTCTCTCGTCGGAATGATTAAAAGACTTTAGACACGTAACGTTCCATTTCATATTTCTTCGCGCGTGCAAAACTGTATCTGACAGGCTGTGGATTGATACGAGGTGTTGTAAACAGTGGCAATATCCGAAACGAAGAAACGAGCTTGTATAGATTTTCAATTAACGTTGTCAAATCGAGATTCGTATTCGCGCTTGGAATTCATTCGAGCCATCGTCATGCTTAATGATTCAATGAATCTCGTCCGCGCTACAATGCATGACGTAACGTATAAATTATGAAGCTCAATCACCACTGAGGGGTTCATTAAAATTTTCATTACTGAAATCGAGCGATCGATATTGTCTGAGTTTGCCCAGCCGAAAGAGTTCTCCGCCGTCATTCTGTCTGCTACACAACGAACGCGACGCGACATCTTGTATCGACAAGCTTGTAAAATCGTTTGTCCGTTCTCCCTTTGTTGCTGGAAATAAAACAAAAAGTACCCTCGACCGATTAACCGATCTCGAACGGTGAAATCGACAGAAAAATCGAACGCGAATATGAAAAACAGAATACCGGAACACGCTGGATGTCAACTATGAACAAATAATTCGTATTAAATTGAATATTGATCCTTCGTCGAAGCTGGAAAATTTCACTGTCGCTTTTTGGCTGGGTCTCCAGCTTCGTACGCTGCTTTAATATTCACTGTCTAGATTATGTTCGGAAAACGCGAATAAATAATGTAGCGAACCACGCATAAACGATCGGAATCCGTCTCTTGTGGATTAAAATTTCGAACGGTTCGCGAATATTGCTGCTTCATAAAACCGTAATTTGTATCAATCATGTTTTACATCGTCAAAGAGGGGAATATGCTTCTGACAGATTTAAAACATGCAAAATAAGCGCTTCATCTTCGTTTCTTACTTAACAATTTTTTAAGTAAACAAATTCTTAAATTCTCGATGTAATTTTAGAGATATATAGACTCTTCTTATATTGCCACTTTTATACGGACTTTCATGGACGTTGTAACTGTGTGTTGTATTGCCGTATTCACCGTACATCGTGCTCATACCCGTTGCACTTGACACACATTATATTTGCAGCGCATTTCCCTCTCGTTATATTGCCATTTGTTACATTTCTATATGTTCAATCGCTACATATATTTTCATGTATGGCATCCACTATGCATTGTATTCTTACACTTTGAATTCGCCATGCGTTATACAACCTCGCGTTATATTGCATTGTGCTATATCACGACCCATTATTAGTTGATCCAACATAACCCGATTCAAGAATATTAAGCTGTGTCAAAGAAAAATGACACGTACCTGGTAAAATAAAAATTCGTTCAATATTAGAAGAGAAAAATGATAGTACTCTCGGATTATTCTCTAAAATATCGTGTTTGCGTAATAAATGAATGGCAATATTTCTTCGGTCGATGATTGAGTTGACGTTGCGCTGAAACAGACACCTCATCGGATATTGATTAATCGCGAATCCATATTCTGTGAGCTGGATTATCGCACTTGCCCTTCTGTTGACGCCATTTTATCTTCGACGGCTTCGTTGAATCACCTTGAATAATTTATTGGGAATGGATATTCCCTGGCACGCGGGCCGCTTTCCATATCGGGATCAGAGTGAAACGATTACATAGCAAGATGGAGCATCTTATAAACACTCCAACGTTTTACGCGAAAGAAGAAAGTTAGAAGTTATACATTTTACAACTTTATGACACTTTACAGATGTTAAATAACGTAACAGAGCGAATTTATCTTCTAGAATATATCTTAACGTATTGTTTCCTGCAATCACAGTGATTATCGACCAATCACGAACTGAACTGAACAAGTTTGGAGATCGTAATTATTATTATACGATATAATTCCATTATCAATCATATATTCGATAGGTAGAATTTCGACGATTCTGTTTTCAACTAAATATTGGAAAATAGGAATATCGGGTATCGAAACGACGGCGAGGTCACTTTGTTGGTCTTTAATGGTACCGCGTCGAACCGTCTGGTACCGAGACCTGAATAAACTTCGATCGTATCTCTCGAGTTAAACGTTGTTCCCTGGAAACCTCCTCGTTTCATGCACGATCTCTAAGTATATCGTCCATGTCTGTCATTTAGTGTCTATAACCACACAAACGTCAAACGTCCTCACCAAACTTCTTTCTAACTCTAACAATTTATTCTCACGCAATCTCGATTAAAGAACTATCAAAATTACTTCGTGATTTCATACAATCTACATAAACTGGTGAAAATTATTTACAACCTTCGTGCAGTTTTAAATGTCCTTGAATTTTATTTTTAAAATTGAAAATGTACTTCCACATTCAAGATTTCATGATCCTCAAAACCTCAGAAGATTAAAATAATTCAGAAAATTAAAAAATCGCCAGTAAAAAAAATTTTCAAAAGGGAGTTCAAATTGAAAAATAATTAAGCTTCGATTACGCGAAGAATAATATATTTTGCTTACTTAACGAATTAATAGAAACGAAAATCGATGGGCTAATTACTTAATGCTAGCTTCGCTGGCGTAAGCCTGAAATTTAACTGACCATAAATCATCACTAAACTTTCCATTATTTAGAACAGAAATGCAAGCTAGTTCATGGATAATAACAGTTATAGCAGCCGGGTGTGCGTTAAATTAGTCGCGTTTATTAAAAACGTTAATATTTATGGCAGCTGCTGGCGGGTCCACAGGGTGCAGCCAATAGCGTTGTTATGCTAAATGCTTTAATCAAGCACCGTTGTAGCTGTTTGCTGCCCTCTCGATTGACATAACTAATCGATGCGTCCAGTGTACCCCAATGCATGCTATTTTACCACGACATGTGATTTCGTTATCCTTTTTACCAATCTATACCCGTGATTTCATTCTGATGCATTTTATTCTGATACGTGTTATTCTTGTGTACACAAAAAATATTTGTGTCGCATTGTACTTTCGATTCGAAATTTTCACACGGACAAATTGTTAACAATTATTAAAACAAATTGTTGTCAGAGAGTTTTAAAAATACTCGTGGATGAAGAATTTGTAGAGCAAAATTTGAAAAACCCGGGGGATGAAAAAATATTATGAATTAGCTGCAGAGTTTAGTTTCAAAAATTCATGTGAAGCAATGACGAAACAGTTCCTATTATTTTGAAAAACTGTAGTAAAGAATTTTTGTTTAGTAAAAAATTAACGTCAATCGAAATAAAGTTATTGTATACCCCAATGCAGGTTAAAATTAAAAATACCATGTTACTTATTTCGATAAATGTGCCGAAATTTGTTTAATGCGTCAAAAGCGTCTCGTTAATCAAAAAGCAACAAATAAACGATTTACAGTCATCGGCAAACGAGGTATTTTATTTGCAAAACTCTTGGACAACCGATGGCCGGCCACAATTTGGCAACGCGACGGGAAGACAAACATCGAACGGCCGCGTGCACACGCTCTTTCAATCCGCTGTAAATCTGTAATTCCACGACGGTGCTCGCAATGAATATCGGAGCCAAGCGTACAAATATAATTTTACAATTCCGCGGAATCGAGCCATTATACGGGTCATCGAATATTTCAGCCGTATCCGGCGCCGCTCGTTGTTCCGTCGACTCATGTATTTGACGGCGCGTAAAAATTTCAGGTTTTCATTAACGCTTATCGGTAATCGTTCGTTTCACGCAAGCTCGAAAGCCGTTCCGAAGGAATTCGAATTTATACGGGCATGAATTGATACGGATGACTGTCCGTACATCCGAGTTGAAATTCTGTACGATAAGCGATAATGTAATTATTCGAATCCATGTCAAAGCGAGGAACGCTTAATTTAAATCATTCGCTCATAACGACATGGAATGTCCGATCCAAAATGTTTCCTGCTTCTTTACGTGCGAGTGCAACCGATTGAAACGATTTTAATTCTATTCTGATACGTTTAACTTTTTATGTTCGTATGTTTGATATGCGAAGCTTCATCGGAACTTTATTTGGTGCTTTTAATTTTTGTTTCATAGTGTAGCTGGTTTAAAGAGTTGAACTCTTCAAGGATGACAGAACCTGTCGTTTGTGATGACTTCTCACATTGTTCATGTTTTAAAATTTTCTTTTATATACCCTTGTATAAGGATGTGATCATTCAAGAGCAGATGAAGATTTTAATAAAAAGATATGTTTACTACATTTACAATATGTATATGTTATATAAGATTATATAAAATATATAAACATATTGTGCAAAGATATTAGTGTAAGATGTTATCATTTCAATAAATTCCTCATTTTACCTAAGAGCTTGTAAATAATTATTAAATTGTTCAAAAATAAATGAAGATGTTAATAGAAAGATATATTTAGGAGAATAAAAATATGTACAAAAATACTATTATAAGATGTTACTGTCTGAATAAATTCATCCCCTCAATTTATCTCAGGGCCCCAAATTTATCTATAGAACTCACAAATAATTATTAAATCGTTCAAAAATAAATAAAGATGTTAACAAAGAGATATATTTACTAGTACACAATAAATGCAAAAGTACTACTGTACGATGTTATTGTCTTAATAAATTCATCTCCTCAATTCACCTCATTCTTCAATTTATATAATTCAATTTGTATAAGAAGTGAATAATTATTAAAAACTGGCACCACTCTAAAAATAACTCAGACCGGGTATATAAGAAAAAATCGTGGTCCGCAGAAGAAACGATGTCTGTTTCGCTAAGTAATTTTGGTAAAAAATTAGGGGTTGCAGATGTCGGGGGCCGTAGAAAGAAGCCCGAATTTTTGCATGTAGATTGCCAGCGAACTGAAGGTAACGCGAGGAAGAAGTGGAAGGTAATTTCGAGTTCGGCTAGATATATGTCTCGGCGATAAAAGTAATGAGATCCATTATAACAAGCTAAGCTGCCGCTCGTAAAGGAAGTATCTATTCCCGAGTAGTAGACTGTGCTCTTCTATCCGCACCCTCTTACGACACCCCTTAACTTTCTCGTCGAACGCGTCTTAATCCAAACGTTTAACTCGCGATTAAGTATCCAAGTTTCGAGAAATCCTTGCGAACACTACCGAAAACGAATATTGTCCTTGCTGAACTTATTCGACAATGTTTTAAGATACATTAACACCTTTTCAAGATCAGGTAGGAAGATGAGAAAATAAGATTGAAATAAGTTGAATTTATAGCTGTTAGTTGTGGAGGTGAAAGATGTGGGGACTGGTAGAATTTTTAATCTCTTAGGTGCTACTATGGTGGCTTTCACGAATGCCATCGTAGATTACGTAGCACCATGGTTAGGTTAGGTACTGACTCTACTGACACGTTCACTTGCTCGTTTCAATTGAATGGTTCTTTTCATATATTTTGCTTCGCACTTTTTAGCCTTCATGTTTTATAAGAGTATTTAGAAATCCCACGAAAGTACATTACATGTAAGTAAAAGGTATGTCAAGTGTAGGCAGCAAGGAAGCACCTCTTGCACCGATACTATGTTGGAAGCATCTGGAAATTACTTATCTTGTGAATTTTTTAAAATAGTAAATTATCAAAGTTAAAGTACATACATCTCTGCCTTCAAGAATCATCGAGAACGATATAACAGTACTCGAGAACAGCATTGTCACAGTAGTGCTGTTTACACATACTTCGTGTCACACTATATCATACAGAAGATCAGCGCTTCAAGTTCAGCTGTGCCCGAGTAACTTTAAGTTTAATTAAACGTATAAAAATTTGATGACTTAAGAATGAAATAATATTATCTTAAAAAGCGTTTTTCAGAATATGGCGGTTTCCGAAAGATCGCAGAAAATTCAATGAACGAGATAAAGCTGAATCCATTTGGTCTGGCCAATTTCGTAAGCAGCCACCAGAAGAAATTGAAGCTTGCGGTATACTAAGCTGGGTCCTTCCGCGTCGACGAGTCTAGGCAAACACGGGAAATAGAAATTGGTCAACGGAAGAAATTGTGCGTGAGACAAATAAACGGTGAACCGTGAATTCGCGGATCTTGCGGAACGAGTTAAATTTTGTTAGAGAGATAAACTTTCGATGGAAAGGTAGTTTCATTGCTTCCGTTACGAAGTACAGGATCGACGAGAAAAAAGAGCAGAAGCAAAAAGAGAGGTCTAATTAAAGTAAGAAGAGCCATTTCCCCTCGGACGCTTTGGCAAACATTATTTTTTCCACGCTTTTAGACTACAGAATATGAAAAAGTTGATCGCGGAAAGTCGCGGTGATAAAAGTCGAACTTTTCTGTCACGCTTTGGCTAGAAAATTTTTATCATCCGCCTTTTCTCACCCCGTGGAAGTTTCACGTCGAAATCTCGACGATTCAACCGTCAGCCTGCAGCGAGGCATTTCACATGTTCCATGCAGGAAAGGAAGGAATCCTGATTGTGATTTATCGGGTCGGAAATACATCGAGAAATATTTGAACGTCTTCGTGGGATCCGTGACGGTTTTCCATTTCCATTGAAAAAACGCGATAAATAAAATCCAAATTGCTATTTGCTTCATGTGGGTAAAGACGTGTGTAATATCACTGTTGGAGGAATCAAGTTTTAGGAGATAGAAATAGCAATTTTATTTGAATCTCGCCTCATGAGGGTTCGCGCCACAAATCCCCAAGTTTCCAAATATTCAAATTTCTATTCCAAATTCGGTAATTTGCAAATTCTCAAATTTACAAATTTCTACTCCTTCAAATCTCCATATTCTGAAATATCCATACTTCCAAATTTCCAAATCTCTAAAACTTTAATTTTCCAAGCCCCCATATCCACAAATTCCACCTCCTCGAATCTCCAAATTCTCAAATATCCATATTCCCAAATTTTCAAACGTACAAATCCCTAAATTCTCAAATCCCCATATCCCTAAATTTCTACCCACTCAAATTCTAAAATTTTCAAATCTCCAAATCTCCGAATCTCCGAATCTCCGAATCTCCGAATCTCCAAATCTCCAAATCTCCAAATCTCCAAATCTCCAAATCTCCAAACCTCCAAATCTCCAAATCTCCAAATCTCCAAATCTCCAAATCTCCAAACTCCCAAACCCCCAACTCCCCAAACCCCCAACTTCCCAAACCCCCAACTCCCCAAACCCCCAACTTCCCAAACCCCCAACTCCCCAAATCCCCAAATCCTCAAGTTTCCCATATTCCAAATTCCCGAATATTCAAACCACTTAACACTAATTAAAACCACTTTAATTTGCCCAAGAAATGACTTTTGAATAGCAAAAGAATAGAGTCCGCGTAATCCAATAACACGGGGTCTCAATCAATTCCTTAATGGAGAGCCGGATGAAAAATTCATCGTTACATTTCGCGGAACGCGAAGGGTTTTCGTTATACACGACATAGCATTGGCCCGTTTCGAGTTCGAAATATGCGAGCCATTCCAGCTGTTCTTCGAATTTATTCAACGCAACGATACGATAACGACTGCACGTAGACCCTACAAATTCTAACGGAACATTTTTATTCTTTTACGCAGGGATCCCCGTGTACCGAGGCCATGTATTTCGTGATTTCATGGCAACTGAATTTCCTTTGAGAGTTCAAATATTTCCTTCGATGTCGCGCCGTCGAAATTTCTTTTGCGAGGAAAATATTCTATCGAACCGGTATCTTGTCCGACGTTCCGATGGTTCCTTTAGTTTCTACGACTGTCTGCGTGCAGCTAAACTGTCTTGCAACGAGCTACCTCGAAATGCTTCGAATAAAACCGAGACCACTTTTGATCTAATTAAGCCGCGTGATTTATGGACGCGCTCTAGGAATTTCATTAAGGCACATCGGCAGATCTACCGACTATGCATACGTACATTACACGGACACGATGATAAAATTCAGATAAGGTTACGGAGATGAACCTGACATGATCATACTACTTCAACCTTCTCGATTCGACATTCTCAAATTTTTGTACTTCCAAATTTTCAAATCTTCAAATTTCAACATTCCCAAATTCCTACTAACCCAAATCTCTAAATTCTCAAATTTCTACGTCCCCAAATTTCTATGCTTCCAAACTTTTACATAACCAAATTCCTAAATCTTCAAATTCTACATTCCCCAATTCCTATTACCCCAAATCTCTACATCCCCAAATTTCTACGTCGCCAAATTCGTAAGTCTTCAAATTCTACATTCCCCAATTCCTACATGCCCAAAATCCCTACTACCCCAAATCTCTAAATTCTCAAATTTCTACGTCCCCAAATTTCTACGTTTCCAAACTTCTACATGACCAAATTCCTAAATCTTCAAATTCTACATTCCCCAATTCCTATTACCCCAAATTGCTACATCCCCAAATTTCTACGTCCCCAAATTCCTAAGTCTCCAAATTCTACATTTCCCAATTCCTACATCTCCAAAATCCCTACTACCCCAAATCTCTACATTCCTAAATTTCTACGTCCCCAAATTTCTACATCCCCAAATTCCTGCATCCCCAAATTACTGAATTCCCAAGTTCCTACATTTCCCAATTCCTACATCCCCAAATTCCTAAATCCCAAAATTCCTAAATCCCCAAATCCCTAAATCCCTAAATTCCTAAATTTCTACATCTCCAAATTCCTATATCCCTCAATTCCTGCATCCCCAAATTACTAAATCCCCAAGTTCCTACATTCCCCAATTCCTACATCCCCAAATTCCTAAATCTCCAAATCCCTAAATCCCCAAATTCACTGACACGATCATGCTACTTCAACCTTCTCGATTCGTTGACGAATAATTTTCAACATCCCACCATTCTTGTATGTAGTACTATCGATAACCAAGAATACCATTAATTAATAGACTCGTTTAAAAACATTGATTTCAATTAATAAAGGGAATGTCGAGTTAATTAGTGTCAATAATAATTGGTTATTGGGAAAACAGATTTCTGCGGGCGGACTGCATAAAATTACCGGTAATTATTCGCTAATTATCCATCATAATATTTGAACGAGCGTATCTTCATAATGCCGCATGAAATACCTAAAATGTTTGCTAAAAGCAGTTCGATAATCGTATTCGATATCAGTTCGTTATTTTCGAGCGTGCATATTTTCAATCGACCCACGAAACGGTGGTTCTCATTTACTTGCAGCGTTTGAGGGAGGTCAGAAAATTATGTTTAACTTTCACGGAAACAATTTCAATTAAACAATATATTAAATGTTAACGTGTAAGAATTTATTGGTCAAAATTATCAATGACCATCTGTAACTATGTTGTTTTAGCAATATTCATAGAAGTATTTCACTGATCATTCATACAAATATTTTCAACTCAAACTTCACCAAAGTGAAATTAAGTCTTTGCACTATTTTTACGAGTCTTGTGATGCACTCGTACTTCATGATCAATTTTACTAGAAATTCGAATACGCTTCAATTTACAAGTCTAATTTCAGTACAAGTCTAATTTTCATAGTTAATAATTAGTACCAAACTGACACAACATTTCTACTTTCCTTGTCTATTTTAATACTGCAGCTGTTAGGAGTTAGTTTTGACTGACGTGTTAATATTGTAGCTTCTTAATACTTCTCAAAATAATAGCATGATTCATGAAAAATTTAAATATACGTATAATATATGAGACCTAATAGCCTCATCTGGAAGTACTTTGTCCACAAAGTGACATAAGTATCCGAACTAAATATTGCAGCTTCCCGATACCCCCCAAAGTGTTACCACAACTAAAAAAAAATTAAAATATATCTATAACAAATGAGACAGAGTTAGTAATTTCGCCAGGTCGCTTAATTCGATAGAAGCCAGGTGAATATCGGATTCAGACGCGAACTTAGCGTGTAATTTTCACGCGGAAAATCTGTCGATCTCTCGGTGGTCTGAGCCAAACCATCGTCGAGACGAGAATTCTAAATGTCCGCATCACGTGCAGTTTCTCGATGCATCTCGGCCGAATATTCCATTCGACCCGGATGTCCCAGATGAACGAAGCTCTTGCACCACGTTGTACCACCTCCGAATAACTTTCGAATAATCTTGAGATTGTTTGAACACAGCGCGACAACCACTCGGGTATCTTGCCTCGTTGATGAAGAACACGTCCCGTGCGCGGGACGTGTTTTTCCGTGACTCGTACAAAACGGTGTTGCGATTAAAAAACTTTAGGGATGCAGGAGTTTGGGAATGTAGGAATTCAGGGATGCAGAAATTTGGGAGTATTGGAATTTAGGGATGTAGGAATTTGGGGATTTGGGAGATTGAGAATTTGGGGGTTTGAGAATTTGGGGGTTTGAGAATTTGGGAGGTTGAGAATTTGGAGGTTTGAGAATTTGGAGGTTGAGAATTTAGGAGATTGAGAATTTGGAGGTTTGAGAATTTGGAGGTTTGAGAATTTGGAGGTTTGAGAATTTGGGGGTTTGAGAATTTGGGAGATTGAGAATTTGGAGGTTTGAGAATTTGGGAGCTTGAGAATTTGGGAGATTGAGAATTTGGGAGCTTGAGAATTTGGGGATGTGAGAATTTGGGAGCTTGAGAATTTGGAGGTTTGAGAATTTGGGAGATTGAGAATTTGGAGGTTTGAGAATTTGGGGGTTTGAGAATTTGGGAGCTTGAGAATTTGGGAGCTTGAGAATTTGGAGGTTTGAGAATTTGGGAGATTGAGAATTTGGAGGTTTGAGAATTTGGGAGCTTGAGAATTTGGGAGATTGAGAATTTGGGAGCTTGAGAATTTGGGGATGTGAGAATTTGGGAGCTTGAGAATTTGGAGGTTTGAGAATTTGGGAGATTGAGAATTTGGAGGTTTGAGAATTTGGGGGTTTGAGAATTTGGGAGCTTGAGAATTTGGGAGCTTGAGAATTTGGGAGCTTGAGAAGTTGGGGATGTGAGGATTTGGGAATGTGAGAATTTGGGGATGTGAGAATTTGGGAGCTTGAGAATTTGGGAGATTGAGAATTTGGGAGCTTGAGAATTTGGGAGATTGAGAATTTGGGAGCTTGAGAAGTTGGGGATGTGAGAATTTGGGAGCTTGAGAATTTGGGAGATTGAGAATTTGGGAGCTTGAGAATTTGGGAGCTTGAGAATTTGGGAGCTTGAGAATTTGGGAGCTTGAGAATTTGGGAGCTTGAGAAGTTGGGGATGTGAGGATTTGGGAATGTGAGAATTTGGGGATGTGAGAATTTGAGAGCTTGAGAATTTGGGAGATTGAGAATTTGGGAGCTTGAGAATTTGGGGATGTGAGAATTTGGGAATGTGAGAATTTGGGAGCTTCAGAATTTGGGGATGTGAGAATTTGGGAATGTGAGAATTTGGGAGCTTGAGAATTTGGTGATGCGAGAATTTGGGAGCTTGAGAATTTGAGGATGTGAGAATTTGGAAGTATAGAGATTTGTCGATTTGAGAACTTAGGCATTTAGTAATTTGGGGTAGTACGAATTTCGAAGATGTAGGAGTTCGATGATATACATAGGAATTTGGGGCTATAAAAATTTGCGGATTTAGATATTTTGCTACATAGAAACATAGAAAGTATCATAGAAAGTATCGCGTAAAGAGTGTTGAATCACGAATCTTCGAACGAACAAGCCAGCCATTTTCAGGTGTTTATGAACCTCGCATTTCGACGCGATAAATCCGAGGCAAACGAGGGTTCAAGATTTCCTTGGGCAGAAAATCGTCTGCGCGCGAAGGGAATTTTAATTGTACCTATTAATGGACATGCCAGCGAAAATAAGCTCCACGTTATCGCCGCCGTTTCGATCGATAATAAAGCGCAAACAGAAAAGGTTTCAGCGGCTAAATGAATGAAGGTTCTTCCAGATAAACGCGGACAATTAGAAAATCATTTACACGCCGCTAAACGACCGCAAGCGTTTTAATGTTCGATGGAGTAAATGGAAAAATTAGTCATGCCGGGGCTACCGTTATCGTTCTGACAGAATTTTAATTGCGGTCGTTAAAACGAAGGTTTTGATAAAAATGCTGTAATCTGAATCGAAGTACGCCATTTCGCGGTCTATAACGAGTTGATTCATCGAGGCGTGGTTGCCATAATCTGCGATTAAAATTTTTTTGAAATATTTTATGTTAGCGTAAAAATTCGCTATTCAAGCAAAATTGTTATTGTCAGAGTGTGAGTAAACTTTCGGGTCGAAATTATCCCCGTTTTCGCAGATTGTTATTCTTAATATCATCAGGGAATCTATGCATTCTACGTGAGTCGAGTGCTGATCGTAGTTGTGTACCGATGCTCCTTTCGCTGATAATCGTTTAAATTTCTCTCTGCATTTCATTTTTTTATGCTTCAGTCAGCGCGTACACAGCCCCGGGCATTAAATTCGATTAAAAACAGTGGACGAAGCGTTGTAAAATACATAGGTTTAATCATTCGATATTCGCTGATTTCGTGAAATTTTTCATTAAATTTTGTAGCGGAAATTGATTCTCTAAGCTAGCAGCTTGAACAAAGAATCGTTTCCGCGCGATAAAATACTATTATATTTTTATTAACAAATTAAATTATTTTTTTGTAAACGAAATATTGAGCTTTGTCATGTTTTAAAATGTATTTCATAAAATTTCTGAAATTTATATTTGGCAATATGAATTTACAAAAATTCGTACGATTCAAACATGTCAAATTCACAAATACCAATTCTCAAATTTTTCTAAAAAAAAAAAGAATGAATTCATCAAAAAAATTCCAATTGTTAGTTACTCATATACATTACATTTGGCAATATGAATTTATAAAAATTCGTACGATTTAAACATGTCAAATTCACAAATACCAATTCTCAAATTTTTCTAAAAAAAAAAAAAAGAATGAATTCATCAAAAAAATTCCAATTGTTAGTTACTCATATACCATTACCCAGAACATGATCAAAATTCGCCTTAATAAATAAACTTACAATTTTTTAAACAAAAGCCACAGCAAAAAAATCTCGATTTTATTGAAAAACATGCATACTAAAAATTCCCTGACTACACTAAAACTTCCCAACTACATTAAAAGTTTCTACATCTAATCCGAGTTGAACTCGCATCTTGGCGCGCTTTTTCCGTGTCTCAATTATAGAAAAGCAAGACAGCGTGGAAAATGTACATGCGATTGGTCTAAACACCCACCAGCTGTGGCCACCGGACCGTGAGGTAGACTTTGGCGCGGCCAAATAGCCGCAATCTTCGTAATCTCCTCAGCTTCTTATCGTTAAAGCCCATCCCCATGAAGACGGGCGGCACACGTGATCCGCATTGGCACTCCAGGTTGCTAACCGATTATATTTCACAATGATAACACACCCGTTCATACAAGAATCTGTCACTAGATTAATCCCCGCACTTCTCTAATTTTCAATCTCTTTCATTACTCAAAATGATGAGGATAGCTGTCACTTTGTTGGAGAACGTTTCGGATTTTCTTCTTCTATGGCAGGGTAAAAATATTATCATGGTTAGAGTAAAATTTTAGGGATGGATTTAGTGATTCTCCAGTTTTAGGTAGTTGAGAAGTTAGGTGGGTTTAAATGGGTTCAAATGTGTTAATAAAATAGTTAAGTGTGTGGGACGTAACCTTGAAGTGCTACTTGATGTGCAGCGAGATCAGCTTGTATTTCTGTATAATGACGTTTAGCGTCTTTATATCCTTCTTTTGTGAACTCTTCACATCTTACAACTTTAGTAATGCGAACGTTTCCTCAAGGATGTGACGTTTTCTTAAGAATGTTCAGTTTGATTCAGTCAAGAATGAGTTTGTCTTCAAATTCATCAAAGGTGGATATCGAGACGTTAGCACTGTTTTGTATACTATACTCTTCTAGGATTAAATAATTCTTGATAATTTAAAATGAAATTACAAATATTAAATAACTATTTTTCCAAAAAATTTCATTTCTGGAGAAGTTGGTCTTGATATGAATATTCCTCACATAAAATGGTTGTGCTCATTTCATTATCAATTAAATGTGGTCATTTTATCATCAAATTTATTTGAAATTGAACTAGATAATAACAGTAAAATTTGAAGGAAGTTAAACAAAAAGGTGATTGCATTTAATACGCAATAAGCGAAGTATTTACCGGAGGTACAAATTCGATCATAAACCAAGATCGCTATTCTAAATTTTGGTTCCGAACAAGATCACAGAAGACTATAAAATGAATTTACCCACTTCGAAAATGGACGAGGATCCACTGTATAACTTCAGAAATAAAGTTTTAGGAGCAAAAGCGAAGCGCACTTTTCATCGATATTTTGTGTCTACAGATTGACTATTAAAATATGTATATTGAATAGTTCATATTCTACATCAATATGAGAACGTACAGCAAAATGGAAATGAACTCCATTTTTCATATATACCAATATCTATACAACCACGTTAAATAAATCACATATCTTAAATCTCTATCCACTTTGTGTCAAAATCATCCGAATTCATAACAAAAATATAAAACTCTTCTAAAAACTACGTAAAGACTACGTAAAAACTACGTAAAGTCCAAAACCGTCACAAACTACTCAAAATGAACGCCCAATATCTGAGTGAATTGAAGGTCATGCAAGGTTCGAAAGAAGTTCGATATTTCGCAATAAACTGGAGAACCAGAATCCATATCTCGAAAGTGCATCACTTGGATCATTCAAATTCGAGCAACCTTGAACTTATGCCAGTAACGAAACGTTTGTCCCCGCAGGACGCCCCGTGAGGGGGTGAAAAATCGAGGGACGCACCGGATACGCGGTCGGTTCGCGCGGCAAAATAGGGAGATGCAACGAAGCTCGCGGACAAACGGTTCCCGTGTCCCGGGAACAGATGCCGCGTGTCGGGATCCGCGCGAATGACTGGCGGTGCTTTCGCTCGGCAGGCCATGGGGTGCCCGAGGGATGCTGCCAGCTGGATTGGACGGCGCAAGATCTACCCCCACACGCGGATCCATCGCCACCCACCACCGCGCAACCAGCAACCCCACCGTTCACCACCGCCAAGCCAGACGTATCTCCGGCGCAACTCGACCTCCTCGGCTTCAGCCTCCTTTCGCTACCAAACAACTTGATGTCCGTTATGGGAAAAATCATTCTCCCCATCGGCTTTGCCCCTCAGACGGGGAAGTCGCAGCTGTGAACACGGATATTACCACGACAATGAATAAGAAAACGAGGAAGAACATTTATGGTAATCCTGGATGACGCTTTGTGTTTGGTGTGATTATGGCTTGGGTTGGTTATTAGGGTTGATTTTTTGTGTTTAATTTGAGGTGGATATTAGCGATAGGTAGCTTGGGAAGTTGGGATTTGAGAATTTGGATGTTTGGAAATTGGGGATTTGGGGATGTGGAGGATTTGGAGACGTGGGGTTTGGAGCTGTTGGGATGTTGGAGATTCTGGGGGATGTTAGAAATTGGGATGTGGGAAATTGGGGATATGGGGATTTAGGGGTCTATGGATGAGAAGGTTGTGATTTGGGAAATTATAGAATGGTAAAATTGAGAATGTGGATATTTGGAAGTTAGGGATGTGATGATTGGGGAATTCAGCAAGTTGTGGATTTATGAATCTAGGGATTGTAGCATTTGGAGATTCACGAAATTATAAATTTGAGAATTTGAGGATTTGAGAACTTTAGAACTTCATGATCTGACTTTTAAAACTTTAGGATTCGACACTTCAGGGATTTGGAAAATTCAAGAACTGAATGTTTGAAGATTTGAAGATATCAGAATTTAGCATCTTGTAACTTTTACAACATTGCAAGACTTTTTTCTAACTAGTACTAACATAAATTTTCCACCTGACGTCCTCATAATTATTTTCGTACCTTCGATGCATCAGAAAATTCCTTCCACAAAACCTATCAAAACCTTCCTAATCACCAAACTGAGAATACAAAATTGCATACAAAGCCTAACACTCCCCAGTTTAAACTTCTCCAGTTTTTGAACTCAGCTCGTAAACGATTAAGTACCGCGAATCCTCCATGAATCATATAATCCGTCCAATTCCTGGTACGTTTCTTCACAAAATTGAATCGTCTGGGAAATTTAAAAGCTTCCTTTAATTCCATTTCACGTAATTTCCGTGCTACGTAGTTTGATGGTGTTTAATGTCGCGGTGAAATCCTTGGAGCATCGAGCAACGGAGACAGAAAAGAAAGAAGCCGAAGGATCTGGATGCTGCCGCTATCATCCCCATAATGTACCGAAACTCCTTCTGCTTTGACGTCTTCAGCAGCGCGTTTTTTTACGCTCTACCGGGCAAAGCCATCGGATTATTTTTCCCTTTTCCCGTGACAGCGAACTGCCCAGAAATAGGAAGATGAGCTGAGATGTTGTTTGGACATGCGATTTTCATCCCTCGTTTCATCGCTTTCTCTTCTTTTCTTTATCTTCGAGTAGAGTGTATGGCGGAAACTATTAACTGTTTGTGTGTCTATGTTAACTATGTGCCTCTTC
The DNA here is from genome assembly GCF_050947335.1 of Megachile rotundata. NCBI lineage: Eukaryota > Metazoa > Arthropoda > Insecta > Hymenoptera > Megachilidae > Megachile > Megachile rotundata. The sequence goes on from NC_134983.1 coordinate 14,918,595, forward strand.
GGGGATAAATTTTGTCTATTAGAAATTATTTCCAAGATCTCAAATCCCCAAATTTTCACATTCACAAATTCCCACATTCCCCGATTCCCACATTCTCCAATTTCATAATTTCCAATTCCACATTCCCCAATTCCCACATTCTCCAATTCCATATTTCCCAATTCCACATTCCTCAATTCCCACATTTCCCAATTCCCACATTCCCCAATTTCCACATTCCTCAATTCTCACACTTCCCAATTCCCACATTGCCCAATTTTCAAATTTCCCAATTCCACATTCCTCAATTACCACATTCCTCAATTCCCACATTCCCCAATTCCCACATTCCTCAATTCTCACACTTCCCAATTCTCAAATTTCCAAATTTCTACGTTTCCAAATTCCCAAATCCCCAAATTTCTACGGCCTCAAATTTCTAAATCTTCCCAATCTCACATCCCCAAAATTCTACACTTCTAGCTCCCATACCCCCAAATACCTACATTTCCAAATCCCTAAATCCCCAAATCCCCAAACCCCCGAATCCCAATTTCCCAAAATTCCAAAATTCTCGATTCCCGATTCCCAGACCGCTCAAATTAAACTTTCAGTTCCCCAATCACTCAACCGTCCAAATCCCCAATTTTTCAAATTTCCCACTATCGAAATCCCTCAATCCCCTAATCCCCAAAACGAGCCCGTTCCTGTCATAAAACACTATCGCCAAAAAATATCGAAGGTTGAACGCGACTCGGTGATCAACCCACAATCGATTTCTCTTGAATGAAACTGAGTAATTCTCTATTTCGTACTTTTTGGAAAGCTCTGGTCAAGCAAGTTTCACAAATTACAGTCGACCAACTAGAAATTCTGTTTCTCCCGGCATTCTATTGCCGCTTCTTGTTTCCGTGAAGCTGTTAACATAGAAACCCTTTTATCGACTGACATTTCTTTGAGAGGGAAGCCTTTAGGTTCGCACGCGTCTCGAGAACCTTTGACTGAGTTCTTGATGACTGTCACGAAGAAACGTGTCTCTTTTGCACGTTGCAAAATGCATTGTGCATTTACCGGTGTTCACGCGAGACGAAACGGAACGAAACTGCGATGGGGTTCGCCGAGGGGGACGAAAAATTCTTATGGGTCTCGACGAGCGAACGATTCGAGTGCACTACGTCGAGATCAAAGCTTCGGTCGCGATGTTCGCGTTCATAGAAATAAAAGGCTCGATGCGAGATCGTGAGACCCAAAATACAGGAGACTTCGGCAACCGACGATCGCTCCATAAAAATCGCTCTCGTCCCACGGAAATACGCTTCGAAAATTGCCCGTATTCAAATTACATAGAAACTGTCGTACGTGGCTGGGAACGTGTTCGAAATGTCTATCGCTGACACGCTGAAATTTTCGCAAAAATTTTCTACGATATTTGCTCGCTTCATTTTTTCATTCGTTACTGCTTTTTTAACTGTTATTTTTTAACTAATCTTTCTTTAGTAATTTTTTTTATTTCGAGGACAATTTTTAAACACTAGAAGGTGACAGTGAAGGAACATTTTAAGAAGCATTTCTTTACAGAAAAATAATAATAGTGCTTCAATAATGAAGTCCACAACATTCAGGTGTGTTACAAAAAATTTTTATGACAGATATATTTTGTCAATAATTTTTGAAGCTGTACAATTTTCTGCTCTTTTATTTTTGACAAAGAATATAAATATTATTTGATATAGCCTATACTGTAGCGAAGTTCTGAAGGTTCAATTAAAATGGAATTTTTTGAGCAGCTTAATATCGTGTGAAAGGAAGTTAATACTCGTTTATGAAATAAATAGCTGAATGAATAAACAAACAATTCCCGTGAATTGTAAATTTCGCGGAAGGTAAAATATTGGTCGTTACAGTGTTCGATGCAAAGTCGTTGGTTTAAATCGATTTAGGTTCGTTAACGCTACTATGCGTGCAGGTAAATCTGCAATATTTTTAACCGTTACCATAGAGAGGTAATAAATTTATCCGCTTGAAATCGATTAGCATATACCGGGCGGTTTGGTAGACCACGAAATTCTCTGCGTGTAACACCGACGGGGATCATAATGTCGCGTGATATTCCAAATTACTCGATTTAATCTCGCGGATTCGATTAACGAGCAAAAATAAGCCGAAACAGCGATAACAGGAAGCTTCGCTTGATCAATTTGACGCTTCATCGATGCTGAAAGATAGATTAAACGATATTCCGATATTTCTACATTAAAATCGGCTCGAATAAATTTGTCATCACAAACTGATTTCTATAAACTTTATAATCTAGTCTTTATACTTGTACGAAACACTTGTTGATCAAAATCAAACACATTTTCCTGTCGCTGCAAGGAAATAAAATGAAACGTTACCACTGGATGGATACATTGACTCTCTTTCCTAAAACGTTATTTTAAACTGCGATACTCGTAGAGTTAATTCCAAACTAAACATTGCTTTTCGTTAAAATATTTCCCATTTTTCACAATTATACAATTCGTTTAAGCGAAACAAAGCGTCGAGAGAGATGTAAGTTAAGTATTACGAGCATAGTAGTGATCATCTAGTTCACTTTGCGAGGCTCGTTTGTACGCTAAAGAGGTACTCGTCACTGGAAACAAATCACTGTTATCCAGAATTGGTCGTTACGACTTTGTAACTGTTTTTAAACCATCTTCCTTGTCAACCTAATTGTGATTCATTTTGCTTTCCTGAAAATATTCTATGATAGCGTGTAGGTGATTCTTATGCTGCCCGTGTTGCATCGTCTTCCGTAGCGTTTTATGCGTTATATCGTTACGTGCTGCATTTCTATGCGTTATATTGCTGTACGATACAATTTTACGCGTTATGTCATGCATTGTAACTCTACGTGTTATATCGCCATGTATGGCAAGTTTGCACGTTGTGTCATTATATGATGGTAATTACGTGTTATATTATCATGCGTGCAATTCTATGGCTTATATTGATATGTGCTGATTTACTCACGTTATAAAGCCACACACTGTATTTCTACGCGTTATATTGCCGTGTATTGACTTTCACGCGTTATATTGCCGTGTATTGACTTTCACGCGTTACATCGCTACAAGTCACAGTTCTACGCGTTATATCTCCGCATATTGACATTCTCGCGTTATATCGCCACACGTCGCAATTCTACGTGTTATATCGCCACGTATTGATTGCCTCGCGTTATATCACCATACGTCACAATTATATGCGTTATATCACCGCGTGTTCACTTCCTCTCGTTATATCACTACACGTCACAATTCTACGTGTTATATCGCCACGTATTGTCTTCCTCGCGTTATATAGCCACGGGTTTCAATTACAAATGACATACCATTATGCGTACAGTAATTCCACGCGTTATATTGCAACGCATCGATGCCCTCGCGTTATATTGCCACGTGTTGAGTTTCCTCGCATCATATCACCACACATTACAATTTCAAGTGGTACATGCGTTGATTTTATATGCTGTATAGCCGTGTGCTACCGATGCAAAAGCTACTATCAGAAGTATTTTGCAAATCATAATAAGTAAAATTTCTGCCGATCCTGTGAAACGTCGAATCGAAGGTGTTAACGTTTCTATTCGATTGCATCGCGAGCACGACTTCTATACAAAATCTAATAGCCGAATAGAGGAGTGCGGGAGGTTGAGATTTATACGTATTGTTGGCGACGAAATGGACACTTGCCAGCCGATCGTACTAATTCGGATCAAGGTTTTGGAAACGATTCTCCAGACTCGTAAAGTTTCACGCGAACAAACACCAGTTAATATTTGTGCCACACGTACGCGAACGGAAACGTGTGAACATTTTCGCTTAACACAGCAAACCGGAACGCGTGGAACTGTGTCGTTGCTATAGCAAGAATTCGGAACGAAACTTGCAACCCCCGACGGAGAAACGGTTGTAATACGTTAATTGAAGCCGCACGCAACTGCCAATTAAGTTTCGCGTTCGTTAAAACCCGCGGAGGCGACGTACGAAGCCGATGTTAGTCAACCGTTCGAAAAAAAAACTTAGTCTCGACGGAGAGCTGGTTTAGCGAATTATTTTGCTAGCTTGGCTCTAAGCGGAAGATACTCGACGTTAAACGATTTAGCGTATCCTACGGTACAAGTCATCTCTGTATTACTCTAAAGGCAACGTTACGCGTTCGGCGAATAAACGGAACGGCGTTTCTTGTAGTGGCACCACTGAATTCATTATTGTACCGATGTAATGGGAATTCTGGTCGTGTTTGTTCCGCGCCACGGGGCTGAATTAGATTATGATGCAGAAGTATAACAATGCTGGGGCCAGCGAAAAATTACTCTGTCTTGGACAAGAAACATTTATCAACCCTTGAATTTTTATCAGACTTCGCAATTTTTTATTTTTTATAATTCAAGTCTTTGAAGCTTTGTAATTTTCTATTTCTGTTTTGCAACTTCCAAATTTTTAAATTAACAAATTTGCAAATACACACATTCTAAGATTCTCAATTCCCAATTCCCTAGTCCCCAATTCCCTAGTTCCCAATTCCCTAAATTTCTATTTCCCTAAATCCCAAATCCCTAAATTTCCATTTCCCTAAATCCCAAATCCCTAAATTTCCATTTCCCTAAATCCCAAATCCCTAAATTTCCAATTCCCCAAATCCCAAATCCCTAAATCGCAATTTCCTAAATTACAAACCTAAAAATTCCAAATCCCTAAATTTCTAAACCCCAAAATCTCGAAACCCAAAATCCCAAATTCTACAAATTACAACCTATCAAATTTTTCTTGTGTTTCCTTTCGTTTAGCAAAAAGACAGACGTGAATGATTTTACGGACAAGTGCTCGTAGCTTCACGAAGAGTCTGCTGTTTTATAGCGGCGCGCGTTAGTTCGCTTTTGAGGTGGACTCTCTAGTACGTCATGTTCCCTATGCTCGCCTTTGTGCACGGGAATTAATTTTATCTTTCTAGAATGCGCTACACGTTTTCTCGAGCTAATTCTAACGAGTACTTTGTACTCGGTTATTCCTTTGATCTGTGGTTATGGTTGTGTTTAAAAAGACATAAAATACCGGCAAAGAAACTTATCTACCCGCGATGGTAGTCCATTCTGGGAATTTTATGATGTTCTTACTATGCAGAGATAACGCGAGTCAGGAAGTAATTTCGTTGATGAAAACGATACTTACGTCGATTTATTTCGCGACCGTAAACGACTGCACTTACCTGCAACAGAAAATTGAAACAGATAATTAAACGCGTGTATCGCTGTAAGTTGAATTAGGGACTTTCTTCTGGCCGTGAACGAGCATTTTATCGTGGAAATATCGCGAAGGAAATGGAACGTCCAGTTCGATGGAAGAAATTAAAGAGAAAAGTGGGTCAGAACGGGCAGGAAAAAAGTTTATGACGACTTTCATTTATTTCTTTACACTGCTAGTATCTGGCACGGCAAACACAGGGATAAACATTGAATTTTTCATTTTCCACTTAATCATCGAAGCATAATGGATGGAATACGAAAGCGCGGAAAAAAAGAAACCTCGTCGCGAATATGCGCTTGAAATATTCCCAGCCAGCGAGGATATCCATAAAACCGCCATTAGTTCGCGTCTTTTTTTCTTGTTTGTTGCTGCCTTTTTTTACAACATCGAACTATCAGGGACAATGAAGCCAAAGTCGCGATAGCGTTTTATCAAAATTAATAGCCTTATATATTACGGGAGGTCGTTGCATTAACCTAAATGGGATAACGCGCACAATAAATTCGCCGTGAATTTGAATTTATTTCGTTGCATCATCGGTATCTCTTGCCATTGTGTATCGAAACATCGCGTTTCATCGCCGAGCTGATCGCATTACACGCCAGAGACTCGTAAATGAATAATTTAAGCCCGGACAAGGGCGGTTGATTATCTCAGCCGTTTATCAATTCCAGTTCAACGCAAGAACAACCGAATATGTCAAAATGACGAATTTTAAATTTCTAATTATAAATTACAGAATTTATTAACGTTACGTGCTTTTGTTGACGCACGCGGCATGTCGAGTTACAACAGCTGTAAACCGAAAACGGATGATTCATTATGCGTACGTTAATTGGAAACGTACAATGGACTATCCTTTTTAGGAAATTTTATACTCGGAGAAAATTAATTTTGCCAATTATGTTGCTTTGTACGTTTTTGCCTGTGGGGCGATGCAAATTATTGCAGATGGAAGAATATTTCATATTTTTCGTATATTTTATTATGTGGAATATTTTTTATGTATGTTATCGGTTGAATGAACTGTGAAATGCAAATTATTATCAGCAAATGAAAGAATGACGTATTGCATATTTTATATGGAAAATATGTTTTATGTAAGAATTCCACATTTACCAATTCTACATTTACCAATTCCACATTCACCAATTCCACATTCACCAATTCCACATTCACCAATTCCACAATTCCCAATTCCACAATTGCCCAATTTCCATATTCCCCAATTCCACATTCACCAATTCGACATTCACCAATTCCACATTCACCAATTCCACATTCACCAATTCCACATTCACCAATTCCACATTCCCCAATTTCCATATTCCCCAATTCCCACATTTCCCAATTCCACATTCACCAATTCCACATTTACCAATTCCATATTCATCAATTCTACATTCCCCAATTCCCTCATTCCACAATTCCACATTCACCAATTCCACATTTCCCTATTCCACATTCACCAATTCCACATTCCCCAATTCCCACATTTCCCAATTCCCACATTCCCCAATTCCCACATTCCCCAATTCCCACATTCCCCAATTCCCACATTCCCCAATTCCCACATATCCCAATTCTCACATTCCCCAATTCCCAAATCCTCAAATCCCTAAACCACCAAATTCCTAAATTCTCAAATTCCTAAGTCCTCGAATTCCTGAGCCCCTAAATTTCTACCTTCCTTCCTAAACTAACCCTTCGAGTATTGAATTATTTCAAGATTTTTATGCCCAATAATCGGATTTAATTTGTGGCTATATGGATTAATATATAAAAGTAATGCATGCTCCTTAAATTCGAATGACGAGTAAGACTAGTCCACCGTAACTTCACCCAAGTAAACACATGACGAGTCTCACTCGTTAAATGTACCCAAAGGGTTAAATAAATTTTCAAGCAAGAAAGTGTAAAATATCACGAGCGCGATTACAATAGAAATAAATAGGTCAAAGAGCCAGTAATTCGACTATCAGATCACAAGTTGCCCTCCTCTTTCAGCAACAATCGATCATCAGTAATTGTTCGTAAAATTTCTCCAAGTTCGAAACTATTGCGAAACTGTGTAACGGCGATGTAGAAGAGATCATCGAACGTTGTAGAAGGCGGAAGGAATAATCGAGGAGTTCCGAGATCGAAGGGAGTGCCTCCACTCGTGCCAGCCACCAGACTCTTTATTGTTCGAGAGTTTCTCGGATCACTTTGAACGCTAGCCGATCCCGTGTCAAGAGGATTACACCTGAGTCCCTCCTAGAGGACTAGGGTGATTTTTGTGCTGCCAACGTTTTTGTCGGTCCCACGTGTTCTTTGCAAGTCGAGAGATGTACACCTTTTCCTTAAAGTCAAGACGTCCATTCTTCTTCTCTCTCGGAAAGGAGCACTTTTGTCTATAGTTAACAAAATCTGGAACATTTATTGTCTAGCAGAACTGCTTTCTTTTAATTTCTTTGAAAGACAATCATCGAAGGGAAGCGTTAATAAAATTCGGATTAAGTAGAAAGTTTAGAATGGTCGAAGAGAAAGAAGTTTTATCCTGTAAAATGGAATGAAAGCACTAAGCTGATCAGGTTTACTGTTTGCATTTTAACAATCATAGGAAGTCTGTTTAAATGTACTTCTATGCAAATTGCTCTTCGATTCTGATTTCAATAGTCGTGTTATACTTTTGTGTTCTAGTGGCTTAACATCGAGAAGTTGCTTTCAATGTACTTATATAGTGAGACACTCAACCCCTTGCACTATCATTTATTTGTCAGGTGCGTTAGACAGAATTAACTAATCATAGCTCAATATTAAGACAGACAAAGAAAGTTAAAATTTCATGACAATTTTGTATTAATCATGGACTATGTACATAATTGGACTTGATCTCCAAACTGAAGCGTATTCAAAATTCCAGTAAAATCATACCTGAAGTACGAGTGCGTCACGAGTGCGTCGTCGTCAAAATAGTGCAAGGAGTTAATAGTGCAAGACCACAATTATTTGGCTGAGTTAGATCAGCTTCCTGATTTATGTGGTATCAAAATTTTTTTATCAAAATTATTTTTACCTAATTTTTTCCTATCAACAGTAGCAGCTAAGTTATTTTTGTTATTTCAACTGTCTCACCCTAAGCGATTCGAGAAATTATTTGATTGGGTCAGATCAGCTTCTTGATTTATTTGGTATCAAGATTTTTTTATCAAGATTATTTTTATCTGATTTTTCCTATCAACAGTAGCTAAGTTATTTTTTCAAGTGTCACCCTCCACATTTTCTAAGCGATTCGAGCAAATAGAAGCTTCGAAGAAAATCCAAGATGGCTTTCGGCGGATACTCGAATTTATTTCGAAACAGGGCATGAGCACAGGGGCAATATATACGGGTCGACGTCTTTTAATAAACGACAGCGCGGAAAGCGGACGGGAGGAAATATCGGATGGTTCGATATCGACATGTGCCGAATCCGGCGTCGCGAGACGGGAAAGTCGGTTGATTTACATTTCGGGGACATCAGGCTGAGCACGGACGTATTATCATAAAAGAATGGCGGTTGGTTTAGCTTTCCCGGAGGACATTATCGGCCACCTGCTGTTTCTCTGACGACGACCAGATCCTGAACCACGCCTACCCTTTATCCATTTCCTTCGTTCAAATGGGACAACCACCCAGAGTCGATCGCGCTATTCACCTTTTGGTTAAAAAGATGGGAAATGAGTTTTGGGTAGAATCAATTAGATACCTGCAAATAGAAAATAGCAAAATGTGGATGGAATAGCATTCTATAATAGACAGACTGACAAAACCAATATTACACAAAGTTTTAATTTAAAAAATTTTAAAGGGGTACAAGTGGAATGAGAATCATTTTAAAGAAATAAAAGTACAGCGTCTATAATGGTTGTTGAAGGATGAAGACATAATTACTTCCAGTATTACCATTTCGTTAAATTATACTATTTTTAAATTTCTTGAAAATATTTCATTTTACACGTCACCTAATATTATTCAGAGCTTATGCTGTAAGATGTGTCCTCATGTTCAAGGTTTCGCTAGCGTCGTCAGGATTAGCTGTAATGCTGTCAAAACGTCAGAACACAGCATCCTAAAGACATGGCTTACTGAAGCCACGAATATCATTAGAATAAGTATTAACCGCGTTAAATGTGACACCTGCTGTTTAGAAATGAAATTTGTACGGGCTATCTCCAACCTGGTGGTACAACCTAAACATGGGTTAATGTTCATGATAAACTAAATAGAAAAAAGTGATATTTCTTTTTCGAATAAATTAAGTAAATTGTAATTTCATTTTTGAATAAACTCTGTGAATTGTCATTTTAAATATCTATATTTCATCGAGGATGAAGATTGTAAGTATCTCTATATTAGATAATAAAATAATAAAATAATAAATAGTAAAATAATTCGATACGTTTCGTACAAAATAAAATCCCCATATTTCTTACATACTTTTTTAACACAAATTAATCACTCGAATATCAGTTCGGAAGCATCATCCCAAAAACCATATGTAATCAACGGATTTTCGTGTTAACGCATTTCTGTAACCGTATAAGTACATGTGAGCTTCATTATGAACGAAATGAAAATTACTGCGGTTCGTTAAATTCTTCGCGAAAAGAGCGCAAACTGCAACTCGTTAACAGAAAATGTTTTTATCTCCTTCCCCACAAAATTTCACGTAATTAAAATAAATTCTACACCTCACGAATTACGGGACACATTACTCATTACGGTAATACGTCCGTACGAATGATAAATGTAGAATAAAGATTCGAGAAGATAGGAATCTCTAAATTTAGGGAAGAGAATGATTGAACCGAAAGTTGCTATGGATTTCGATATTTTTTGTCATCGACTAGGCAAAAGCGGAGTTTCTTGCGAGGTACAGTCGCTTTTGTGGCTGCCATTTATTTGCAAGGCGAGTATAACGTGGCCTGTTTTCGCAATGCCGATAGAAAAGCCGTAAAGATAGTATAGTACAGGTACTGAGAGTTTTTTCAATGCACGGGACCGACCTCGAAGGCATTGCGATAAGACCTGTTCTGTAGAACGTTCATAGAACTTTGCGCACAACAAACATCACCCGAGGGGTCGCTGAATTTTTCACACGACCTCAATGATTCCCAGGCCCCTGGAAACCGCGCTATCGATCGACACGAAATGCCTTAACACGTTGACAACTATGCTGAATGATGCTGTGAAATTTTCATTAACACGTTTCTTATCAATGTCACATATCTTTTTTAATACAATGTAAAACACTGGGTAAGGATTCAGATTTTACAAGCCACATCAATTTGAAGTTCGACTTTGATCCATTTGATCAATTTGATGTTAGAAGCTTGTCAGATAAACTTCATTTAATGGGCAAGTAAGTTTCGATAATTAAGAATGACATCATTGTAAAAATACAAATATATGCACTCATTGTCATGACTTAATAAATGTCATCATCTGACATAATATACATTATGAACCTAAATTATGAACCTAAATTATGAACCTAAATTATGAACCTAAATTATGAACCTAAATTATGAACTTAAATTATGAACCTAAATTATGAACTTAAATTATGAACTTAAATTATGAACCTAAATATATCTAAAGGGGAGTACATAGTAAAAAAAGTATACATAAGTACATCTACTTTCGTGATACACAGTGTATCACCAAAGTTTTTCATGGACGTCGCGTCCTATATCAATTTCCAAAATGAAATGATGTTCGTTGTTGAAGATCAGGTTGCATCCCGATTTGCGAACTTCTGAGAGCTTTATGAAGAAACTTCGTAAACGTTGGTAGCTAAATTTCAAACAATCTTTCAACTTTCGAGAGTTCAATATTTACAAGAACGTCCATAAGTTACAATCACAAATCGATGAGTGGAACGTGAAATAACTCTTTCATAGGGGTTGAAATAAAAAAAAAATTCCTTCTTAGTAGTCAGGATGAAAATTATTCTTTTTTAGAGGTTAGAATAAAAATGATTCTTTTTAGAGGTTAGAATAAAAATAATACCTTTTTGACAGTCTGAATAAAAATAATTCTTTCTTAGCAGTCTGAATAAAAAGAATTCTTTTTTAGAAGTTAGAATGAAAATATTTTTTTTTAACAGTCAGAATAAAAATAATTCTTTCTTAAGAGTCTGCATAGAAAGAATTCTTTTTTAGGGGACAGAATGAAAAAATTCTTTTTTAACAGTCTGAATAAAAATAATTCTTTCTTAGCAGTCTGAATAAAAAGAATTCTTTTTTAGAAGTTAGAATGAAAATATTTTTTTTTAACAGTCAGAATAAAAATAATTCTTTCTTAAGAGTCTGCATAGAAAGAATTCTTTTTTAGAGGTCAGAATGAAAAAGTTCTTTTTTAACAGTCAGAATAAAAATAATTCCTTCTTAGCAGTCAGAATAAAAAGAATTCTTTTTCATAAATTGGAACGAAAAATTCTTCCTCAGTAATCAGAATAAAAATAATTCTTTCTCGGTGCATGAAAATAAAATAAAGCTTGTTCAATATTTAAAACCTGATTGCGCACTGCGACCGTTCCGATATAAATAAGCAATGGTGTCCGAGTTAAAGGGTCGCTACGTTTGCAAATTGGCGCTAAATTAGCAGTATTTATCGTGACCCAGATTTATAACGTCCGCGTACAATGTTCGAATAAAGTAACATTTATTTCTCAACAGAGTGTTGGAAAATATCATTAGTACATGTTAAATTCACGGAATTACATTCGCGAGGGACATCAATCAATTGACGCATGAACCCCGATTTGGCTGCCATTTTGAAGCAGTGCTCGATCAAATATTTGACACGCGTTCTTTTTGTAATAATCATTCAGTGGAGCACAATATTTTCCGCTGATTTTGGAGTATTTTGTAAATTATCTGAGTATTTATGGTAAGCTTGCAATTAGTTTTCGTTTTTCGTTAACGAGAATATTAATATGTTTGAACGGAAGATTTTGTTTAATACAGATATTTTATATTATATGCATTAAATATTCATACGTACAAGCACTTAATATCTATATTAAAGAATAATATAATATATCCTATAATATAATGTAATATAATATAATAATATAATGTATCCCATTTTTTAAAATAAAATGTCCATCAGCTTCCATGAAAATTTACATTCCACCCCTTATTACATAAAGCCGAATAAAATTAAATTTTATACGAAAATGACAGTGGTTCTACTTTCTAATGAATTAATAATATTAATAAAAATATTAATAATATTTACATTACATTAAAATGAATATCTGCGAATTTATGAAACCTTGTCATTCGTAAATGAAATACGTTTTCATAAAAACTTAAAGTAAAAATACGATAAGTAGAAAATTCATATAAAGGAAAAGAGAGTTCGAATTTCATAGAATTGGCTGTGGATTAGTCTTCTTACCCTTTGATTGATGATAGCGTTGGAATCGGAGATGGAGAAGGTATCGACGATGGAGTCGAATCGAACAAGCTTTTTCGGATGTTGAGCTTTCTTCGAGCGCGGACAGAGCGAGCACATAGCTGAGTCCGTTGGTGTCGTCGGGGGCATATTCGACGAATATTCACGTTTGTACACTATTTTTCACTATTCACCCTTGCACTTCCTAAATGATTCTCCGATATTTCAATTTTTATCTCCAACGAGTTCAATTCAACAGTTTCGCGCGAAAAAATCTCGAAAAGCACGTCACTTTCACCCCCTTCTGATTTTCTTAGCAATAATCGAGTTTTAGTGAGTCTACGAAATTTATTGCAAATTCAACGGCAGTGATTTATCTTATTGTCTTTTGTTGAATTGTTCACAGAAACAAGTCTTTCAGTAGCGTGATACGTGGGTACGTTTGAGTTAATTATCTTGATGCGTCCTCCTTTCGTGATCTAAATTTGAGTAGCGTAAAATGTGTGTATAATTTCGTTAATAAGTTAATGCATCGAGCTTTGTGGAATTATTGTGGAAGCTATTGTTGGAATTACTTGATTCTTATCCTGATGTGGAGACATTAATTTGATACAAAATGAAGGGGTGAGTTTTGGAATTTTAGAAGTTTCGGTGGATTAGAAAGGAGGTTTGGAGATTTAGGGATTTGGGAATTTGGGAATTTGGGAATTGGGGAATGCAGGAATTTGAGAATGTGGGAATTGGGGAATGTGGGAATTGGGGAATGTGGGAATTGGGGAATGTGCGAATGGGGGAATGTGGGAATTGGGGAATGTGGAAATGGGGGAATGTGGGAATTGGGGAATGTGGGAATTGGGGAATGTAGGAATTGGGGAATGTGCGAATGGGGGAATGTGGGAATTGGGGAATGTGGAAATGGGGGAATGTGGAAATTGGGGAATGTGGGAATTGGAGAATATGGGAATTGGGGAATATAGGAATTGGAGAATGTGGGAATTGGTGAATGTGGCAATTGGGGAATGTGGGAATTGGGGAATGTGGGAATTGGTGAATGTGGGAATTGGTGAATGTGGGAATTGGGGAATGTGGGAATTGGGGATTGTGGTAATTTGGAAATGTGAGAATTTGGGGGTGTAGAATTTGGGAATCTCGAAATTTAGGAATTTGAAAATATGAAACCTTGAGAACTCCCAAAATTAGAAATTCAAAAAGTCAAAAATACCCGAATTCCCAATACTCAATTTACAAATTTGATACCACGGTATTCCCCGATTTGAAAAATAAGAAATTTAAAAACTTCGGTAATTAATAAATTTTGAAAATTTCCCACAGAAATATTTGCCAAGAAAATTAGTAGTTGCACGACATCTATGTGCAGCGTGGTGCATCAAGTGCAGCAGGTCGGTAACGCAGAAATTCTCGCATCGACTGCGATGCATTCGCGAAACTGCAGTATCATGAGAAGAGGGTGCACCTTGCTCTTATCGCTCGAACGAGATCAATACCTTTGATTGGAATAACCTGGCCTCTACATGTTAAATTGCTAATTTTTGCTTTCACACAAAATATCTCACGGTGGTTGCTCTGTAAATTTGTTTGTTACTTCAGCAACGAGCATCGATTTTAATTTACATTAATGGAAATGTACCTTTGTTTTCCCTCTGCATTCGCAAATTTTCATTTACAGGAAAGCATTTGTTGCTTCTGTTAGTGTTTGCTAAATGTGACCCTCGGAAATATAATTAACGAATATTTTGTTAGCTGTGTGCATACAATATTAAGCGAAAAATGACTGAGAACTGTTGAATACGCTGTGTATGGAATATATGCAAGTCGAAACAAACAAATTAACTATTCGTTGCACGAGGTTTTTAATTTTGTAAAAACATACGTATTCCGGATGGCAAAGTTGGTAACGAACAAATAACAATAAACGAATGTTTTTAATTAAGCAAAGTTTACATGAAATTGTGTAGTATTGCAAGTTTGGAACTAATTGGTGAAACGGAAAATTGTTATTTTAATTGTTGGAAAAGATGAAGTTTACTGATAATTTTAGTTGTAGAAAATTTATGTTGATATACTACACATGTATCAAACATATCAATCATATATTCGTATATATATCAATGTACATTTATCAAACATATCAATCATATATTCATACATATATCAATATACATATATCAAACATATTTATAGAATTTATGTTTGGTATTATTTCCATGTGACACATTTGTAACAGAATATAACAGAGGGTTTCACAAAGATTGATTATTAAGTTGACTATTACAGAGCATTGATTATTAAGTTGACTATTGCAGAGCATTTGTAAAACTAACTTCGAGACGAGATGTTCTATATATTATAAATTAGAACAAAATGGCGCGGACCAGGAGTTCGAAAATGGTTGATTACTGTCACTAGAGAGGGCGCACCGGATGTCACTAAACAGTGTAACTCATCATCTTACAAATTAAACAGCAATATAAAAGAATTCAAACCACGTCAAAAGTAAACTCGTAAATAATTAACCAAAGGAAAAGAAGATATTCCACATAAGTTAGAACAAAATGGTTCGGTTATTGGAGAAGTGGATGGTTATCGAAAGTGGTTGATTAGCGTCGACTGAGAAGGGCGCACCGGATGTCACTCGACGATATAACTCGTCATCTTACAAATATAACAGCAATATGAGAGAATTCGAACCACGTCAAAACTCGTAAATTAACAAAAGGAAAACAAGCTATTCCACATAAGTTAAAATGGTTGTAGCAGTTCGAAAGTGGTTGATTATCGTCGACTGAGAAGGGCGCACCGGATGTCACTCGACGGTGTAATTTGTCGGCTCGCGGATTTAATGGAAAGCGGTATAAGAGGATTCGGAACGCGTTCAAGCAGACGTATCCTCGTGGACGAAATCGAATTATTCGCGACTGCGAGTGCACCGACGATTTCGCGGCACGCTCGAACGGACTAATGAGAATACGAGGGCCGATGCACGACGCTGGAAATCGCGAGCCAGGACTAATTTCCATTAAGCTACGCCAACGAGTGCCACTAGTCAGCGTGCCGTCCTTAATTAGCGACGAGGGCATAAACGGCGCTAACTTACGGACAAGGGGGTCAATTGGTTGCTCGTTATTGACGGATACTTGGGAATTACGCTCGATCCAACGACCGGCTTCGTTATTGTCGTTCATCGACGTTCGATTGGCATCGCTCGTTTTTCCCACGGAAACCTTTGCGATTCGATATTCGATAATCAACAGGTTAAATTACGAAACCGAGTGCTTCAGATGCCCGTTTATTAACGAAACGGTGGTTGCTATATTTCCTCTTCTATCAAAGGTCGATGCAATTCATCGCTCAAGGTGAATGCACTACTCTTCTATTGTTACTTATTTCTCTTATTTACTTAACAATTTTTTGCATTAATAATATAACTGATCTTCATATTTTTTTACTATTATATTTGATATTTGATGTACATACACTGATATATTTGCTTTTGATATTGATATTTGATATTCGATGTACATTGACACATTTGCTTCTGATATTTTGGTATTCTGATATTGAATTAATTTTGACTCATTCATTTCTGATCTTATTTTTAATATACAACTCATGTTGTACCATTGTATTCTGTATTAATGATATTATTTTTCCTTGCCTGTGTTATTTTTATTAATTGTATGTATTTGTTAAAGAAATGTATAAAATGCAAAACATAATAATATTTTACTTCTACTTATTTCTGAATATATTAATGTATTAGCTCCATTGTTAATGTATAATTCTTAACTTTAAGTACCTTAATATAACACCTGTATATTAAATAAATTCTGTAACAAGATCATTTTATAATTAGCTCCCCTCGCCATTCAAAATATGTACATTTAACCTAGCTCATTACAAAATTAAAAATGAACCACATTACCAAAAATAACAAAATATAAATTTTGAACCTGTCACACAAAAATATTAAAAAGTACATGTATTCCTATCAAAAACATAATTGAAAAATATACTAATATAATATACTAAATATAATTATTAAAATGCTCAACCAACCCCAATCAAGACGGAGGAACAAAACGCTTTGACAATCGAACAGAATAACGCAACCGACATGAAATGTCATTTTGTATGAAGAACGCACTTCAAAAGAGTCTCCATGAAATGGTCGATCGTGAAAGCAAAAGGGAAGCCCGGAATCGTTGAACAATCCTGTGCGAGCAGACGAGAAATGTCTGTGTCCAGTTTGGTGCTTCTTACGTCAAACGTTCGCATTGTGACATTCAAAAGGGAACGGAGATCAAAGGCCCCGATTTAATCTTCGCCGAAAAGAAAAATGTGCAGGATTGCACTGCCGAAAAGAGAGAAACAAATTGGTCGGCGCCGACGCCGACGTGTTGATTACACTGCGAAACTCGCCCGGGTTTCTGTTTACGGCTCGTCGAGTGGAAACTGATTCGCAACCGTTTTTGAAACTCGAACGCCAACGCCGAATGAACAAATGGCCCTTGAATATCGATTAACTGATTGGTACTGCCGCTTTAATTACTTACTGACTTTTATAAACGATTTTTTTATCATCGACCTGTCGCTTCAGAGGGTTAGGAGTTAGGGAAAAATTTGGAGATATGGGAGTTTAGAATATACATACAAATTTAGGGGTTTGAGGGTTCACAATATGGAAATTTAGAGATATGGGGGTTGACAATATGGAAATTTAGGGATACTGGGGTTTAGTGGAAGAGAGATCGAGGGATTTAGGGATGTAGGAACGTATGCAGGTATGGGGATTTAGAGATATAAAAATATAAGAATTTAAGTACATATCGAGATTTGGGGATATAGAGATTGTGAGATAGAGGGATCTGGCGACGTGGAGATTTTGGGATATAGGAATTGGGGAATGTGGGAATTGGGGACCATGGGAATTGTGGAATGTGGGAATTGGGGACCATGGGAATTGGAGAATGTGGGAATTGGGGAATGTGGGAATTGGGGAGGTTAGAATTGGGGAATATTGGAATTGGGGAATGTGAAATTGGTGAATGTGGAATTGGGGAATGTGAGAATTGGAAAATGTGGAAATTGGTGAATGTGGAATTGGGGAATGTGGGAATTGGGGAATGTGGTAATTGGTGAATATGGAATTGGGATATGTGGAAATTTGGGAATGTGGTAATTGGTGAATGTGGAATTGGGGAATGTGGGAATGGGAGAATGTGGGAATTGGGGTATGTGGAAATTGGAGAATGTGGAAATGGGGAATATGAAATCGAGGAATGTGAAATTGATGAATGTGGAATTGGTGAATGTGGAATTGGAAAATATGGAATTGGGAAATATACTCTCAGTATAAAATTGCAGAATAAAAAGTAAATCAGCATACATAACCTCACCTTAACAAAAATCAATACCATCTACAAAACTCCTCAATAAATTCCACTACATCAAAACAAAATTCCCAAAATTTCAACACCAGCAAAATGCTCGAATCATTTAGAGAAATAACATAATTTAAATAACGACACTTTAGAACGTTATCCGAAGTTTCACTCTACTCTACATTTCCTTATTAATTTAATCAGTATTTTATAAACATCCCCGGAGGGTAATCAGAAGTTATATTAAGTTTGTTGGAGAAACTATTAGGAGCACAGCATTTTAACGCATTTACGAAGACAATGAAATTTCAAAGGAAGCCACGCTTAATGGAACCATCCGTCCGTGGCAAGTTCTTTTAAACATGGTGGAACGTAACGAGTGTTCGGAAAGTTTGGCCGTGATAACGAGCCCGAAATTCCAGCGGATTTTAATTATGTAGGCGATCCATAATGACAGATAACGACGATGTATCTTGCAGTTTCACGGGAGGCAAGAACGAGGACATAGAGCAAAGAAACATCCTGAAATCTGACGCTATTGCAGCCTGCAGCGCTCGAAGTTCGAGGTTACCACGGCAAAAAAGTTCTGAGCGACACAAGTTTCTGCGGACACGTTGACGATGAGAGAACCTTCTGCCAGAAGCAGCGTCCAAAGTATTACTTCAACCAACGGATCCTTCTTTAACGCCGATCTCTACAGCTGATGTTTTCCTTACTTGACGCATAGTTGGAGAACTACTCGGAAATTTATTCTACCGTGTACTTTGCGCTTAGTGAAATTAATACTGATGTAGATTGGTCATGGGAAAATTCTAATTTTATTGGTTAGTTCAAGTTTATTTCCATGTGGATTTAGGTCACGGGATTTTGTTAATTTAGATTTTGGAAGAATATTGTTTTGGAGGCACTTATGAAAATTAATGATTGAAAATTTGTACTGGGATGTACTTATACGGTTATTGAAATTAATAGGTGCTCATGGTATTTAAGATATAACAGTATCAAAGATTTTCAAATTTAATTAAAAGATAATTTCTTCATTTCGTAATATCATCAAGTACACCTGAAGTTCTTGTTAAAACCTCAATATTCATTTGACCAAATTATTTCAAATTTTAAACAGAATTATTTTGTAATATCATCAAGTACATTTGAGGTTCTTGCTAAAACCACAATATTCATTTGACCAAATTGTTCCAAATTTTGAACAGAATTCTTTTGTAATAAGGTCTTCCGAGGTTCTTGCTGAGCCTTCAATATTCATTTATTCAAATGACCTAAATTATCTTGCAGTAGCTTTACATTTTCTTAAAGTATCTCATCTTGCAAAGTTTACATTACATTCCCCACAGTCGTCTACACATTTCAATTTGATAGAAAATGATGCTAACCTCACCTAAAGTTCACCTCATCAATTCCACAATTTGTGTACCCTTACTTGGCTACTCAAATTTCACTACCTTGAATTTGACTTGAGTTTGACTTCAAACTATCATGAAATTGTGCCAAATCACATCTGCATTTGAAGTAATTTGCGACAATGTAGAAGTAGAAATACGATTATATGAAGTCCCTTAAGCAACCTGAAACTTCTCAGACATGCAGCAATAAATAAGATCAGTAAAATTTGCCAATCCAACAAAATCAGTAACATCAATAAAATTCGCCATTTCAGTAAGATCACTAAAAGACCATCCAAAGGGAAATTCACAAGCAAAGAAGAAATTCCAACACCGTTTAACAGGAAGAGGAAGTACACGCATCCTGTCATTTCGTGCTGCAACGTTAATTATTACATCGCGTTAATACCGTAGCAGGCACTCGTTATTACGGCCTATCGAGTGTGTACGACGAGAAGAGAGCACGAACGAGTGGCGAACCGTTCAATTAAAACTGAAAGGCTACTTGAATTGAACCTGTTATCATTCATTAGCGTGATTCTGACCGAGCTGATCGGTTGCGATCATTGAATCTGGCGCATCGTAAATCATGCGTCAATACGTGTTCTCGTGTGCGCTTAAGCAAATTAACGCGGTGATAATTGACGAACGTTACCAATTAACGGACCGCGGAAAAAGTGTCTTCGAACTGGGTTAACTGCGGGAGCAAGGAGTTTATGATTGACTGTCGGTTCTCCTGGATTTGATGGCTTTTCAAAGTTTAATAATTTTAAGGTTAGGTTAGGTTAGGTGGATTTTTTAGGGTTGGAGATTCGAAAAATTGGGTGAATTTGTGTTTGAGAGGTAAATATGGGATTTAAATGTTATCAGCTAAGAATGTTAAATGTGGGATTTGGACATTTGGGGATGTTATAGAGTTCAAATTAGTAGTTTGGTAATCTGGGAATTTGGGAGTTTAGGCATTTGGAAAGCGGGAAGCTTGGAAATTTGGAAATTTAGGAATTTAGGAATGTAGGAATTTGGAAATTTGAGAATTTGTGAATGTACGAAACGGGAATGTGGAAATTCTAAAATGTGGGAATTGGGGAATGTGGGAATTGGGAAGGGTGGGAATTGGGGAATGTGGGAATTGGGAAGAGTGGGAATTGGGAATGTGGGAATTGGGAAATATGGAAATTTGGAAATATAGGGATTTGCCAATTTGGAAATTCGGAAATTTAGAATTCTGTAAAAATTAAAATCCCTAAACCCATCAACGAAAAAACCCAAACACTGATACCTTTAAAAAAATCTAAATTCTACAAGCAAATACGTCCACGTTTTATAGGTTAGTCCCACCCCGTCGACATCAAAGCACACCGTTCAGAATACTAATGAATTATGAAACATTCAACAAGTACATCAACGAGAAATCGGAATTATTTAATTATAAAACGAAATCACGTAAATGTCATACAATTATTCCAGATCGTGTCGTGGATTGGCGAGGGTGTTGAAGTCGAATTCTCGTCGTTCGAGAGAATTTCAAAAGAACTCGTTTGCGAGTCAAGTGGCGTTAATGAGATCAGCGTTCTTTCGAAAGGCACGATCACGCGATGCATTTCACCGCGAGCGTACCGAAAAGTGTCTGAAAAGCGTGAACCCGAAGAATAAAAAATAAAAAAATACCTCTACAGTAGTATTCGACCCCGATCGGACCTTAAGGGAGATAGTCACCCTGGAGACCTCAAAACTGTAAGCAACTTTGAACCTCTGGGAACTAAATCCATTATATTGAAACTTCTTCTATACTTCATTCGATATCAGTAAATTTAATATTTATTTTTTATTACTATTTTTATTATTATTACTATTTTTAATTTTAATTACTGTTTCAGTAAATTTAGGTCTGAGATCATAATATTGGATCAATTCTGCTGTGATCAATGTTGCTCCAATTTGCACATTTCCCAATTTCCACATTTCCCAATTACCACATTCCCCAATTTCCACATTCCCCAATTCCCAAATTTCGCAATTCCCAAATTCCGCAATTCCCACATTCCCTAATTCCCACATTCCCCAATTCCCAAATTTCCCAATTCTCACATTTTCCAATTCCCACATTCCCCAATTCCCACATTTCCCAACTTCCACATTCTCCAAATCCCACATTCCCACATTCCCCAATTCCACATTCCCCAATTCCCACATTCCCCAATTCTCACATTCCCTAATGCCCATATTTCTCAATTCCCATATTCCCCAATTCCCACATTCCCCAATTCCACATTCCCCAATTCCCACTCTTCCCAATTCCCACATTCCCCAATCCCCACATTCCCCAATCCCCACATTCCCCAATCCCCACATTCCCCAATCCCCACATTTCCCAATCCCCATATTCCCCAATCCCCACATTCCCCAATCCCCACATTCCCCAATCCCCACATTCCCCAATTCCCACATTCCTTAATTTCCACATTTCCCAATTCCCACATTCCCCAATCCCCACATTCCCAAATTCCTAAATTTTCAAATTGATAAATTGATAAATTTCCAATTTTCCAATTTCCCAATACTTTAATTTGGAGTTCAAATCTAATTATAACTTGCATAGTCAACGATTGCAGAATAATTTACATAACATTTCAACTTAGATAAAGAATAAAGAACTTCAGATAAAGAATCACTTTTAATATTGTAGCTACGATTAATTCTGATTGACGCGTCTGACATAGAAATCATAGTGCAAGGCGTCGAGACAGCGAAATCTTGAGTAACTTATCAGGTCAAAGGTCGAAGGGACGAATTTAGAGAAGCAGGCCGTCGCAGATTCTGGGTCGAAGACTAAAAAGATTATCCCATCATTCGGAACAGGTAGGTCCTGATTATTTCGGGAGCACGATGAAAATAGATTTATGACTTTCCGAACGTGACAGTCGGTTGCCACGATCGTCGCTCTCGCGGAGATAAATGTCAGGATTGCGTATATTCCGGGCAGCCGATAAATTCGCACATCCACCTAGAAATCTCAGACTCGCAGCTTAGCCTGACAACCCGCGGAACGCGATCGATATCTGCAGGAACGACAAGCCTCACTGGCCCGGCCGAATCCGAAGCTGTCGTAATAACGACTCTACATAATTTTTAAACGGATATCATCTTATTCTTGAAATACTACCTCTGGGAAAAGTATCGAATCGAACGGTTCTCCGGGGAATTGCTGCACGATTTACCGAGCGACGTTGGTTGAGATATTCCGTCAGTTAAATGGCGATATTTGGGGTAATTCATTGCTGATTAATTGTCACGATGGAATCACTGCACAATGAAATCAAAATTTGGACAATTCGTAAGCTAAAGAGATTTTAATTTATAAAATTTGAAGAGGAAATTTTTGTTGGTGAAATTTTTAAACAATAGAAAACAATTTTAATTAGTGTTATTTATGAACAGTAAAAATTTTGATTTATACTATATATAAAGTACAGACATTTTTATTAATGAAATTCCTGAACTACACAAATTTTGATTGTTAAGATTCATAGACAACAACAATTTTAATCAATGATATTCATGGACAGTAAAAATTGTGATTTACACTATACATAAACTATAGACATTTTTATTGATGAACACTAAACACGAACCTAACAGTTAACCTGTCAACTAACACCAACTGAAAGTACCACTTGATAAATTCAAGTAACAAAATCATAGTGTAAAGCGTTCCCGATCAATTTAACTGCAGTTAAAAAGATACTTTCTGTTTATATTACGTTTGAATCGATAAAACGCAACACACATGCAATCGAACGTTTTCTTTAACTCGTGTCGCATAAGACCGATATTCGAATCTCGAGAAAAGTGCTTTTCCAGCGAATGTAAAAGTTACATTACACGCGATGCATACAATGCACTTGTTTAGAGAACCTCCTGTCGTGCGAACTCCGAGAAATGTATTCTAATCGACGAACAATGTTTGTATATCAACCATTCCATGAACCCAAGAGAAATCAACAAAGTTCACTCTGCTATTAAATTGCATTCAGAGCTTAATTCCACCTTTGTAGAATACCTGAACACTTAAGCTACTGCACATTTTTCAGGAATGTTTTTACTCTAAATAAAATATATTTTCACAGAAAATACTGTGCTAATTTAATATTTGGTGTGTGCGGAAATTAACAGTAGTCTCGATAAAAGCTTTGAGGTATTTTAATGAATTTTCGATCGGGTATGGCTTTATGTTAATGAATGTGTATAAAAAATGAAAGAGGCATTTATTAACATGCTACAATTTTCATTCAAATCAAAATTAATTTTGATGAAACAACATGTGTTTAACATTGTATACTTTATTGGTATAGAACATCTTATTTAAACAATATAAAATAAGTGAAGCTACATTTGTAAAATTTATATAAAATTGTTCATGAGGTAAATATCTACAACAAGAATTATTATTTTACTGACCGACAGTTCGTGATTATACTTAAAACCCAGAACGTAATGAAATATTAAGAAGAAAAATTTAATTGCACACAACACTTCCAATATCAATTAATTGTATAGTGAATGTAACATTCAGAATAAAATTCTAAATAAAAAAACTTCTATAAATAAAAATAATAAAAATTCCTACAACGAGAATAATTAAAACAACAAAGACAATAACTCCGAACAATTACAATAGCAATATAATTGTCTGAACAACGAAGTGCATTTTCAGTCAGAATTAAATGTATACGAATGTTATCATTGTTTCACGAAAGCGAGCAAACATGTGATGCGTACAGGAAATCGTTCAGATGTGTTTTAATAAACACCTCGCGAGGTATAAACGTTGTGAGGTTTTATAGTGTGAGCAACCGAACAAGTGTAAATCGTAGAGCGTCTAGAGTCGACAGTATCGGGAACGGCGTCACGTTGCGCTTGGATTTCCATAGAACAGCTGCAGCTGTGAAAAGTTACACGTAAACGCGTGACTTATTCGTCGATAAACTTCCGAAGTGTTTGCATACGATTACAATTTCTTGAAACAGTACGCGAGCAATTAATGTGCGACATTAAGTGCGAAACAGCTTAAACGCTTTCAAACTTCCTACCTGTGGTAGTATTGTGCAGTTAGGAAACCGTTTATGAAACAGATGATGACGGGAAAAATTTAAACTGTTTTAGGGAACTATATTTTTCAGATTATAGTAATCGTAGTTAACCGTCAAGGTGTAAACTTGTCTCTAAAAATTAGAATTTTTTTCCAAACTACATGAAGAACCAAACCGTTCAGCCTTCCTCCCTCTATCTTCTATTTCCTCCCTAAACATTTTACGTTCGATTGGTAGAACCACCACTCCATAACCAAAAAATTTACTTCACACATACCAAAATGTAAAAATATCAGAAACGATTCAACCAAGTCACTTTAAACCCACTAAAAACCTATTGCTGAATAAATTCAATCTGCACTTTACCTACATATATTGTTCATTTTTCAACCTATTTTATACACGAACAAGTTCACCCGACACATTGGGTGCATTTATCGTGCCACCTTCAAGAGTCATCGTGAAGAGCACGATACACTATCGAAACCTTCGCAGCGATACTTGCAACCTAAATTTCGTATTTCGTTGTTAATATAGGAGCCAACCATTTGTGCAATTTGATGACACGCAATGTCGATTAAATTGTTGCAAAATGTCGATTGCACAATTAAATTCAAACTGCATTTTGACCCGCAAATTCGATTGGAAATATTAAGTAGATACTGGACCGGTATTTGGTGTATTCCAAAAAGCGAGAATGGAGACGCAGAAATGCAGTGACCGCGAGCACTGACCTGTTACCGGTTGCACTTGAAATATTTCAGTATCTCTAGCTGCAGCGACTGCATCATATTCTGCAATCTCTACGTACTGCATATTTCTTCTATTTGCAAAACCGTTATTACGCTTGACATGGTCAAAGCAGTTTAATCCTCGGATGGACGACCGTCGCGATAACAACATTTTCTGTTTAATTTTATATAGTGCTAAAAATATTGGGATTTACAAGTTTCATAAATATGGACTGATACTTTCGAATGACATCGATTTTTGTAGTTCATGAAATTTTTGATGTTGCATTTGGAAAATCAAATTATGTGTCATTTTACAGCAAAATCTAATTATGTATACAGAGCGTAATCTAGTGAAACTTCACTAGAAGCATTTTTGCAGAAGAACATTTTTGTAATCAATAGCATTTTTGTCTATATTAACTAAATGTTTGACTAAATGAATAAATTTTTGTCTATAACTGCACATGAAGATCTGATGTTAGGATTTAGACATGTAGGGACGGTATCTAGGAACATGGGTATCTACCAACGTCGGTATGTACCGACACAGGTATCTAGGAATGTAGGAGTCTAAAGATGAATGTAGACATTCAGGGACGCAAGTGTCTAAGTGTTCAGAGATGTAGGAGATTAGGGATGTAAGTACACAGACATGTAGGGAACTGGAGATTTAAGTATACAGACATGTAGGAAAGTAGAGATGTAAGTAAACAGAGATGTAGGAAAATGGGGATGTAAGTATAGAGACATGTAGGAAAGTAGAGATGTAAGTAAACATAGATGTAGGAAAATGGGGATGTAAGTATACAGAGATGTAGGGGAGTCGAGATGTAATTATACAGAGATGTAGGAAACTGGGGATGTAAATTATAGAGAGATGTAGGGGACGGAAGTATGAACCTAAACGTGTAGGTTGGTGGAAATGTAAGTATATAGTCATGTAGGTATTTAGGAATGTAGGTATCTGAAGATGTAGCTATCTAATGGTCTAGATATCTAGAGATGTGGAGAACTAGGAGTGTAGTGATTTGGAGATGTGATCTAAGGATGTGGGAGTCTAAGGATGTAAGAATTTAAAGATGCAATGATTAAGAAATGTAGTGATTTAAAAATGTGGTGACCTAGGAATATGGGAATTTAACGATGCAGTGATTCAGGGATGCAGCGATTTTAGAATGTCGTGATCTAGAAACGTAGTAATCTAAGGATGTAATGATCTACGGATGTAGTGATTTGGGGATGTAGTGATCTAAGAATGTGGTGACTTAGGAATGTGGTAATCTAAGGATGTGGTGATCCAGGGATGCAGTGATCTTGGAATGTAGTGATCTAGAAACGTAGTGATTTGGGTATGTAGTGATCTAAGAATGTGGTAATCTAAGGATGTGGTGATCCAGGGATGTAGTGATCTAGAAACGTAGTAATCTAAGGATGTAGTGATCTAGAAACGTAGTAATCTAAGGATGTAGTGATCTAAGGATGTAATGAATTGGGAATGTAATAATCTAAGAATGTGGTGACTTAGAAATATGGTAATCTAAGGATGTGGTGATCCAGGGATGTAGTGATCTACAAACGTAGTAATCTAAGGAAGTAGTGATCTAGTAATATAGTGATCCAGAAACGTTATAATCCACGCCTACAGTAATCCATGGATATAGTACTCTAAGCTCGTAGTGATCTAGAGATGTAATACCTATAACCTTAGTAATTCCAAGATCTACTAATCTATGGATGCGATAATCTAAGAATACAGTGATCTAGAAATCAGAGAGAAGAAGTAGATATTAAAACTGCATAGAAGTCAAATACAATAATTAAAAATAATGTCCCCATTCGTCAAACTAAGTCACATATCCGAAAACTATTACCACACGACAAAACGAAATATGTCTGTTAGTGCAATGGCAAGATAATGCTCCCAATAACCCTTCAACGATCAACGACCTTTGTTACTCCTTGTACTTGGCACAGTTACAACCTGCTTTCGAACGTGAGACGCATTACACTTTCAAACACAGGGTTCACTTATCGTCTGTTGCATCAAGTTGCTTAAAACCGGCGATTAGTGTGTAACAACTATCAATTAAACACATGGTACATGTATCGATTCACAGAAAACCACATTTTCATTCCCAAACATGTGTTATACCTTGATATACTCTTGATAGCTACGTTTTGCATTTTAAAGAAACCTTCAACATTATAACTCTTAAAGTGTCATAAAAATCAGTATCTTAAAATTTACTGGGGGAAAAATTATCAATGAAAGATGTGATCAACAGTCAATAAAATATGTAAATCATATGAAGGTCGTAGTATACTGCCTGATTCACAGAAACCACTTTTCATTTCTAAATTACGATTCTGATCGAACGTAAACATCTTGCCTAACTAAAAACTACTCCTAATTTTTAAGCAGACATTAAGTTTCATATAGAAGTTGTTAACTTTCATATACAAATTGTAACTCACAGTAAACTCACACTTTTTCACCCCTAGTAGATTTTATTTAAAGAAATCGAAATAACGACACCTAAATAAAAACTACCCTTAACGTTACTAGTTCTCAAGTGTACTCTGCATTGAGTTGCTTGAGTTCACGATATATTCCTCAACTCATGAAAACCCTAATATGCCTAAGTCTGCACTCCAACCAAATGAGTCACGTAACTAAAAATTCCTCCATGTCACTAGTTCTGAAGCAACCACTTTCTTACTCGAACATAATTTTCTAAAATAATTTTGAAATTTCCCACAAAATCTACCAACACAAAAATGTGCACAAAGATCATGAATTCTCGACATCAAACACCAACCGACATCACAGTTGGTCGAAATTAAACAACGACAAAACCATAAAAGCTGTGTTTTCCAATTCACGGAGAGCACTCATTTATTTTTAGACTCGAATAAAACGCGGGTAAGATCGTCGAACTAGAGGCCGGCGTGAACGTTACCAGTTCTGGTCAAACATCATCCGTGAAACATATGTAAACAAAGGAGGCAGCATTCAGTTCGCAGGTTTTTTCCCGCGAAACGCTTCGTCCGGTGAAAAGCGAGCATCGAGCGGCAGCTCGCAGGTGCAAGCGACGAGATCTAACCTTCGCGAGTAACGCGCGTGTCAAGGTGACCGGCACGACCGGGTTAAGACGCACGATGACGCACAGCTCTGATAAAGAGCACGATAACGATCGGTCGGTATCATCGCGAAACGTAGAACGGTTGAAAAGCTAGCTCGAAATTCCCAGCTCGTGGGAGCGGCGTAGTCGCGAGCACTGACCTACGTCACTGGGCGCACTTGGCACACTACTGAGCGCGCCGCTCCTCGTGTACGTAGGTGTGTTTCCGTGTACAACCCACCTCCTCCACCACCTTCTCTCCCTTCTGCGCCATTCTAGCTCGCTCTTTCTCCCTTCTCGATGCAGTCGCCCGAGTCCGTGTAGCCGGTCACACGATAGCGTGGTGAACTGCACCGCCACCTCGTGAAAATTGCATTCACCCTGCGGCCGCGATCCGACGATCACCCTCTCCGACAGTTACCGCCTCGCGTTTTCTTCCTACCCCGATCGTATCGATACCAGTCGATGATTAAGTCCAGATTTGTCTGATACGGGGCTGCTTTTTCGTGGGGTGATTTAACCCCTATCAATGCAGCTGGGGATCTAATGCGTCTTTGTTCAAGCATACTGTACGGAAAACCGCGTATCTTTTAGGGGTGAAAGAGTGCAGGTTTATTAACCCCTATCTGTGCAGCTGATTTTACGGGGATCTTTGTGTTAAAGCAGTGACGTACTTCACAGAAAACCGCAATCTCGTATTGTAATTTTGAGGGGGTAGTGCGGCTTTAACCCTTATGTAGTAACTATGCAGCTGATTTTATGTAGGCACCTATTACATCTTTGTATTAAAGCTGTGACGTTGCTTGTACTTCACAGAAAACCGCATTCTCGTATTCTAATTTTAACGGGGTAGTGTGGCTTTAACCCTTATGTACATTCAACTATGCATATGATTCTTTGTGGGCATCTGATACATCTTTGTGTTAAAGCATTGACATACTTCACAGAAAACCGCATACTTGTATTCTAATTTTGAGGGGGTGAGAGTGTGGGTTTAACCCCTGTCTGAGTCTGACAGACAAATTTCACGTGGGGATCTAATACATCTTCATGTTAAAATGTTTGTGCTTTACAGAAAACCATACACCTCAATTTTGGTGGGGTGAAATGTTGCAGGCTCAAACCTTATCTGAGTACAGTACGTAGCTGATTTTAATATCTAATGAATATTAAAGCATTGTTACAGCAAATATTCTATAATAATATTGTAGAAATATTTAGATATACCATTGCATAGAAGATGTTCCTGCGTTTTCGCAACACAGTCTAATTAGGGTTTGGGGTCTGCGACTACTCCAGGTATTACTGTTGCCATATTTTACAGTCAGTTCTAATTGTGCGGCCGTGTTGCACACATCAAGATAACATATATATTTCTATCATCGTTTTTAAAAATAATTATTCACACAGTCTGTATCTCACACATTTTTATTTCACATAACTTCAACACTTTGGGACAAGGAATAAAAATTCCATCCTTTAAGAAAGGAATAATTATAGACGATAAATAACGGACAATATATGTTGCAAATTACAACGAGTTATATGCATCCACGTATATGAAAATGTCACTACACCCAGGTGCAGGTAAAACTGACATGCAGTTTTATGACGCTTTCGCTGAACACCGCGAAATGAGAAAACTAGGAAGAAGTTAGATGTCAAGGAACCATAGTAGAGTACACATACAGTTGTTTTATATGTCTCGTGTTTAATTCCATACAGTCACTTTAAAAGTCACTTTAAAGTTAACCACCTTTTCGTTACTTTTATTTGTACCGTGCGAACTACCGCTTTATGGTATTCATATGAATAAAACATTCATTCAAATATTCCAACAATGTATTCTAAATAAACAATAAGAAATAGAAGGTAAGGAATGAATCTTTGACTGTAGAAAAGAAAACGTCTCGTGAATAGTGTGGTTATTTTTCCAGCTTTCCAGTTGTTGAAAAAACTAGACATGGGAAAAAGATACGTGAAATGTTTAGCCTTGGTCCCTCAATGGGTTCGAACTTTTCCGTGCAAATTTATTACAGTAATCACTACAGATCGTTTTTCAGGGCTGAGGTTTTTTAGAAGGGTGGACAACGGGGTCGCCTTTGAGCCAAATGAAACTTACAGTTATTCGATAGCAAATTTGAAAGCACCCTTATTTTAAATGGAGGGTAATCACAGACAAAATCGAGATTTTGTCCCCTTTTGGATATTTGCTTTATTTGAAAAATTTGTATTTGATGGTTCAATATTTTGACAATGTGTGTCGTATTGACCGACACTACTTTCATAATGATAATGATCATAGCACAAAAAATAATAACGATAATTATTAATGAAATAGTACACGACATGTTCATTGACACCCAGCGAATACAAAATAAACAATGAACCGTATACAACGAGTGACCTACAATGACTGAAGGTTTACAAACTACGAATAGCGTACGACGATGATTAACGACTCTTGGCGATTATGAACGATGACTAACGAACCATTACGATCGCCTTTGAGTGTTACGTCGAATAAACAAGAAATAAAGGAGAGTGCAATATACAAATTGTTTTACAAGATATATTTTTATGGACTGTTCTAGTGAATATGAGATATTATCTGTGATATTTAAGATCAGAGGTGAATGTACAGGGTGTTCCACAATTAGTGTTACTTCCTCAAAGGAGTGGTAGCTAAATTAATTTTGGACACATTTTTCTTGGCAAGCTTAGAACTTATAGCCTCATTTTTGAATTAATATGGAAAAATATATGTATGAGAATTAGAGGACAAGTGGGCGATAAATTATGGTACTATACTGTGGTGTAGATTCAATAGCTGGAAGGACAAATACTCTTTAAAGGTTTGCATGATAACAGTACTCTTCTTAATTAAAATGTAACATCTGAGGTATCTAATTGATTGCTATTCGAATGATATTTCTTCATATGCAAATGTATACCTACATTTCTAATTTCATATAGTTCACATATACCTATTACATTGCCTAACAAAATGTTTCATAAATGAAACCCAGAATAAAAAGGTATATCCCTTTCATCTAACAAATCACTCTATCACGTTACACATCAAATCTGAAATATTTCAAAAAATTACAAATGTGAACCACTACAAAATAACAACAAGATCTTTGAAATAAAAGGCAATAAAAATAAAGACAGTCCAAAGACAATAACACTTCGTTCATTAAATCGAAATACCCCGACTACAGTTAAGATAAGAATGATAAGAAGACTAATTAGTAAGAAAACAAAAGTGCTCGGAACCTTTAGAAGCGCATATTAGCCGGAGCCCGTTCGAAAGCCACTAAAACCATTCAGTCTACGAACCGTTATTAAAGTAATATCGAAGATTGCGTTTGACTGTCTCGATAACCGTCAGTCGAAGGTATACGGAATAAAGGATCGTCTTGGTCGAAGTGGACGAATAAGGTACGATCGATAGCTTCAAACAATGCAAGTTGTTTCCGATACTGGAAGACTCGCATCGATGATCGTCGCAACGACGAAGAAAAAAAAATTGTATCTGGTGCGCGTTCGAATCGATAACCTGCTAGATGTAGCGTCTGCAGCACTTTCGAAAGCTGTAAATAAAAAAGAGGCGCGGGAGCTTTAATTAAAAGCATCCCTGCAGCGACGGGTCACGAACAATGTGGCCATTGTATCACGCGGCATTTAACAGATCCCAGTCAGGGCAAGTCGATTTACCCCGACATTTTTTCGCGCGGAAAAGAAATTTCTTCGACTGAAGTCGCACGTTTAACCCGTTAACGTAATGTGCAACTTATCGTTAGCTCCCACTCGTAATATCGTTGGCACGGAGAGAAATGAAATTCAAACGTGGTGATTCGGAGACTTAGAGATTTATGAGTTTAGGGATTTAGGGAGTTGGGTGTTTAAGAATTTTATAGATTTGAGAAGGTGGGATTTGGGAAGTTGGGAATTTAGGGATTTGGAAATTTAGGAGTTGGGGAATTTAGGGATGTGCAAAGATTTAGGAATTGGGGGATTTAGGGATTTGGCACTTTAGGAATTGGAGAATGTGGGAATTGGGAATGTGGGAATTGAGGAATGTGAGAATTGGGAATGTGGGAATTGGAAACCGTGGTAATTGGGAATTGTAGGAATTGGGGAATGTGGGAATTGGGAATCGTGGGAATTGGGGAATTTGGGAATTGGAACCCGTGGGTATCGGGGAGTGTGGGAATTGGAACCCATGGGAATCGGGAATCGCGGGAATTGGAATCCGTGGGAATTGGGAATTGTGGGAATTGGGCAATGTGGGAATTGGAACCCGTCGAATTTGGGAATCGTGGGAATTGGGGAATGTGGGAATTGGAACCGGTGGGAATTAGGAATTGTAGGAATTGGGGAATGTGGGAATTGGAACCCATGAGAATTGGAAATTGTGGGAATCGGGGAATGTGGGAATTGGAACCCGTGGGAAATGGGAATCGTGGGAATTGGGAATGTGGGAATTGTGGAAATTTTGAGGTTTAAAAATTCAGAAATTCAAAAATTTATAAATTAAAGAACACAGAAATGTAGAAATGCAGAAATCATCAAACGGCATCTAAAAAAACCTCTCGTGTCACGATCAATACTCATTGAAACTCACGAATGAACAAACGCAATGTTCAGTAGCATCGGAAATAATATCGATTTTAGCCTCGGGCTCCACAAATTGTAGCTCCGGTTCTGCCCCCGTGTCAGCTATTTCGCTGAGTACACCACTCTTCGTTTGCGATGCGATCAAGTAGGTACATGTTCTTTTATCCACTCCCGTTTCCCTCAGATTTCTTTTCGATCGAATATTGAACTGCTTTATCTGTTATCCGAGTCGTGGAAAACCGACGAATCCTACTCTTTCTTGGAAGCTTTGTCGAACACGTACGCTTCGTACAACTTGCATTCGTGTATGCACGCTATCGCCTCCTGTAGCTTATCAATATTTACTGAGCAGCTACAATGTAGAATCTACGGGAAGAACGGCTGTAACTACTCCGTTTCGAATCTAGATCTTTGATGCTCGTAACTACGTTATTAGTAGCAATCGATAATGTTTGCGATTCTACTACGTCCTTTTATTGTTGGAGAAATCCAAAGGTTTTGTGTTGTACAGGAAAATGTTGGGAGAATATTCGGATTATTTAGTATTTTAACTTGTAAATTTGACGACTTTTAAATTGCAGAATTTGGGTAATTTTAGAACTTGAAAATGTTACATGAAAACTTGAAAACAATAATAAAATTTGAAAACGTGAAATTTCAGGAATTAGAGATTTGGGAATTTTACTATACAGAAATCTGACAATTTAAGAATTTAATCAGAGGTCTTGAAATTTGAAAATCTGTAAAATATAGAATTTGATAATTTAGGAACTTGAGAATACAGAAATCTATCTTCTTAAAAATTTGTTGAATGTAAAATCAAATAACAAAGAAATTCATGAATTTCAAAAATTGCAATTGAAGACCTAATTAAAGAACAAATCTAAAGTACAATGTAACATTTGCATTTATTTTCCTCGAGATCGTACGATGTCTGCCCTTCGCACCATAAGCCATTAAAGGGGTACGCATAATCGACAGCAGGAGAACAGTCGGTAACGAATTCTGGCGTATAAAAGGAATCAAACGAACGACAACGTTTTAACATTCCGAGCGTGCATTATGGTAATGCATCTGGGAACAAGAGTGTAACGAGCGAGAAATTCCTCGCGGTAAGAAGCCTTTCCCAGGGAATGAAAGGGAAAAGTTGTTGTACAATGAGCGGTCGGGTTTCGGATCTTTCAAGGAAATGAGTGGAAAAGGTATGCGTCAGACAGCCGTTCCGAGGTATTCGTGCAATAAGAGCACGATGAAAGTTTACGGTAGCTCCTCATCGTTTCTTCGAACTCCGTTCGCTTTTTTTCACCCTGCACTGCAAGCTATATTGAAGTCCAACCGGGAAAGAATAACGGTTAAGAAATGTTTCGAGAAGGAATTTTCATCTCCGCGTAAACAGTGTCGAAGCAGACGGCGATCTTACAGTTTCGAATGAAAAAGGAGACTGTTCAGTAGTAACAGACGATTAGAGTCAGACAGGCCCGAATTTATAACGGACGGAGGAAGGAAGCATAAAGAACGAACGTTCATTAATTTTCCTGAAACATCACCGCTACCTTACTTCGTCAATGTCTCGATGGCTTTGCAAGACTATGTTCCGCGAAATTGCGTGTTCTTTGGTAATATTCGACCGACGTTTTCAAGACTTTCGCATTTAAAAATACACGACTGCCTTTCGGGCATTTGCGATCGTTTAATCGATGATTATTCTTATAGAATTTTGAATACTTCAATTTGGTGTTCAAGTCATATTTATATTCAAGCATTAAATATTCAAGTCATATTTAGTAATTATTACAACGACATCATACTGTACACAATTTGTGTCATTCGCAAGTCAAAAGTAGTGGATGGCCATGATAAGAGGTCCGTGTGTCACGCGACTCTTCTCAAAAGCCAAATTCAAATATAACGTACAGTACGATTTCGGGCCGCTTTTAGGAGGTGAGGAATTTAGGGATGTGCAAAAATTTAGGGATTGGAGAATTTAGGAAATTGGAACATTGAGAATTTGGGATAGTAGGGATTTGGAACTTTAGGAATTGGGGAATGTGGGAATTGGGGAATGTGGGAATTGGGGAATGTGGGAATTGGGGAATTTGGATCGGGGAAGGTTAGAATTAGGGAATGTGGGAATTGGGGAATGTGGGAATTGGGGAATGTGGGAATTGGGGAATGTGGGAATTGGTGAATGTGGAATTGGGGAATGTGGGAATTGGTGAATGTGGAATTGGGGAATGTGGGAATTGGGTAATGTGGGATTTCTGGAATGTGGGAATTGGGGAATGTGAGTATTGAGGACAGCGGGAATTGAAGAGAGTGAGAATTGGGGAATGTGGAAATTGGGGAATTTGGGAATTGGGGGAGGTTAGAATTGGGGAATGTGGAATTGGGGAATGTGAGAATTGGGGAATGTGGGAATTGGGGAATGTGGAATTGGGGAATGTGGGAATTAGGGAAAGTGGGAATTTGGGAATGTGGGATTTCTGGAATGTGGCAATTGGGGAATGTGAGTATTGAGGAAAGCGGGAATTGAGGAGAGTGGGAATTGAAGAGAGTGGGAATTGGGGAATGTGGGAATTGTATTGTCAATACCTGTATGTAGTTGAAACAGTAACCATAACACCACGACCTTCTAAAATACCTACCTACAATAAAATATAATACAAGAAATTGAGAACCCTAATGTCCTAATCCATCAATCCAAAAATGTCTCCGCTATTAATAGACATCGAAAGTAGAGACTTCATGAATTGAAGCGATCGTAATAAAATGGAACAAAGCTTGTTTGCAATTTACTCGACAGGATAATTAATCATAATAACGAAACGATCCGGCGAGACAAAGGCTTCATATTTATGAGGCGAGTAGAACGCGAGTTTAAAAAGTTTCGCAAGTCGCACGAAAGACCGAGCTTGTGTCGCGTGACGGTCCGCGAAAAGGGGCAACGTTCTTGGGAGAAAGGACACGAAGAAAGTTGCACGTTAGTCGTTGAACAGGTCACGCCAGAAAGTCACTCGTAAAAGCTAGAAAATAGTAGGGGTTACCGGTGTTTCGGACGCGTTTGCATCACGATATCCGGTCGATACAACGACCTGACTTCCTGGTTCTTCCTGCACGAATCACGCGTTCGTCGCGAACCACTTCACTGCGAACGCTCACGAAGACTCTCGATTGATTCGCACGAATCACGAGAAAGGAACGTAATTTTGACCTTTAATGGAAAACTACGTCGCACGTTTTAGAACTTCACGGTAACCTTGAGATACTGCCCCTAAAATTTAATTAGCTTGCTAATTGTTCCACGTAAAATTACGTTTCTAAATTATTTTGGTAATTTCGCATTTTTCTTTAAGTACATTTGTGGACTGAATTATGGAGTAAATTTAACAGTGTAATAAACTAGTAACTTTGGAAGTTCTCAAATTCTTTAATTCCTACACTTTCCAATTCTCACATTCTCCAATTCCCATATTGCTCAATTACCACATTCCTCAATTCCCACATTCCCCAATTACCTCATCCCCCAATTCCCACATTCCCCAATTCCCACATTTCCCAATTCCCACATTCCCCAATATCCATATTCCTCAATTCCCACATTCCCTAATTCCCACATTCCCCAATTCCACATTCCCCAATTCCCACATTTCCCAATTCCTACATTCTCGAATTCCCATATTCCCCAATTCCCACATTCCCCAATTCCCACATTCCCTAATACCCATATTCCTCAATTTACACATTCCCTAATTCCCACATTTCCTAATTCCACATTCCCCAATTCCCACATTCTCCAATTCCCACATTTCCCCATTCCACATTCCCCAATTCCCAAATTCCCAAATTTCTTCACCCCCAACTCCCACACTCCAAATTCCAAGTGACCTCCAAATCATCAAAAGAAATATCTACATCATAAAATCTGACCCACAGATTGCCCGCGAGCTCTCCGGGCACTTGATTGGCCCATCTCTGTTCCATCGAGAATCGATTCGGTCTCAATATTTAACAAATGAAACGAGGCTACCACGGTAAATGCTCGCGTGTAATTTAACTAATTGGCCCAAGAAGCGAGATTAATCGTTAATTATTCGCTCTCCGCGTAATTAGTTGTTGCGGTAGTCTCGTTCAATAAAATTTGATCGTCGCTCGATATCCAATGAAAACAGAGTAATTTTTGAGGACATAACCGTTAGGGAAGCAAGCTAAAAGAGAAAACAGAGTGCAAATACAGCAACAGGAACCTCATTCGCGGAAATAATGCCCTGCAGTGCGTTCTTGCGAGCTCACAAAAGAATCGCATAGAACGAGATACTGTAGAAAATAAAATAGTACTAGACCGTTATCTGGGTCATCTTAAAGAGCACACACCTATCCGAATAGCCGGCCAGGAACGTGGAGTGTCTGAAGTTTGTTCGATTGGACCAAGATTCCTCCCACCTGGATTTTACTTCGGCCATTTCATCAACTGTGCTTAACAGCCTCGTTTCGAAATACACCGGGTTTGATTACAGTGACACGCTTGAATGTAAATGAACGTCTCAAAGAAAATTAATTTTAGGTTATTTTATTATTGCTACTTGTTTCAAGATTTCGGTTTCTTGTAAATTTCAAATTTTTAATATCTTGTAGGTTAGGAGATTTTAATACTTTACGAGCATCAAATTTTTAATCCTTCATAAATTTTAAGTATTATATTTTACAAATTATAAGCTTTAGGTATTTTGGAAATCTTTTACTTTTAATATTTTTATTAATATTTCATATTTGATCAATTTGAAGCTGTGAATATTTCATACATATCTAGTTTCCATTATTTTATACTATTTTAAATTGTCGATATCTTATTAATTTCGAACCTTCATATCTTTATTAATATTTAAAATTTGACAAGTTTCAAGTTTTGAATGTTTTATAAATATCAAGCTTTCAATATTTGTATTCAATATGTACTGAATAAATATAGCGTGCAATCTATTTTCGATTTATATTCAAATTGTTTGAGAAATAATATAATATGTGAATTCCGAAATTGAAGTTACAAGACTTGTGAACATAAATGTTTGAAAATTTAGTATTGTATGAAACTTAGTATGTTTTAGAAGTAAAATATTAAATCGAATGATATATAACATAAAAATTTGTACAAAAATAGAATTTTTACACCCATATTCATTTTACAATTCCCGGTCAAAAAAGAATCGCATTACTTATGACAAGACTTGATAAATCCACCTAACATCAAGGTCCGCAAGAAATCTGTTGAAACCTTTCTTGCCGAGGCGAATCATAAAAATTCTTGAACAATTGAATTCCAGACAAAATGGCAAAAACCTAGCAATAAATCAGCAAGGATAGAGGAAGAATAGGTGAAGTCGAGCAGAAGGAAAATATGTTCGTGTCACGTTCGTCGATGTTCCATTCAGAGAAAAGCTCGAATAGGGGGAAGAAAAAACACGTACTACAGGTGATAATGTGTTTTCTGTCATAAATAATGCAATCGTCGATCCTGATGTTGCGAGATAAGCACGTTCCTTTATTGCATACACAACTGTGATGGTTAACTACGTTCTGTCACGTTAGCTTCTCAATTTGATCAGAATCCTACATTTAGTTTTTATATTTTCTACGTTCTTAATTTTGGATGGTATGCATTTTTTAGTTGGTGAATTTGGGGGATTTTGGGGTGAGGGATTTGGAGAGTGGAAATTTGGGGATTTGGAGATTTCAAGATTTCAAGATTTCAAGATTTCAAGATTTCAAGATTTCAAGATTTCAAGATTTCAAGATTTCAAGATTTCAAGATTTCAAGATTTCAAGATTTCAAGATTTCAAGATTTCAAGATTTCAAGATTTCAAGATTTCAAGATTTCAAGATTTCAAGATTTCAAGATTTCAAGATTTCAAGATTTTAAGATTTCAAGATTTAGGGATTTGGGGTTCTGGAGATTTCAAGATTTGGGGATTTTGGAATTTGAGAATTTGGAGAATTGGGATTCTGGAGATTTCAAGATTTGGGGATTTGGGGACTTGGGAATTTAGGGTTCTGGCAATTTCAAGATTTAGGGATATGGGGTTATGGAGATTTTAAGATTTGGAGATATGGGGATATGGAGACTTCAAGATTTAGGAATATGAAAATATGGAGATTTCAAGATTTGAGGATATGGAGATATGGAGATATCATGATATGGGGATATATGGATATAGGGATATGGGGATATGGAGATATAGGGATATGAAGGTATGGAGACATGGAGAATTCGATAACTTGCAAATCTAATTCATAAACCTCAATAATTACAAGAATTCCAAATTTAAAAAATCCAGTTCCCATGTTACTCCCTAACGTTACCCTCATGTCACCCTTATGTTACCCTTCAACCTCGCAATAAAAAAAAGGTGAAGTAAATTACACCGTATCATCTCCGAGGCGAATTCGTTCGAAGTGGCAGGAACATCATGAAGAGGATCCGTGCATGACAAATCAAAAGCGTTTACCCGTCAAGAGGAGGCTTTCGTCTCATCATCGATCACGCGTGACAAAAAGGAAAAAAAAACCATTACGTCTGCAGTATTCACGGCAAGTCACTCGTGTCGGACGGGGATCAATAACGCGTTTCAATCTGTCACATCGATGCCTTCAGCGACTCATTAGAGTTCTACGATCTTCCGTTCTCAAATCTTCGCGGCTGACACGCACTCGCGGCACTCTCGAGCGTGAAGCTCGAACTTCCGGCGAACGAGCGTCATCCGGTGCCGACGTATCACGAAGCCGTCGGTCGACTGCGACGTCCACGTGTTCCTCGATATTACACGATAATGTAGAACACGCTGTTATCCGAGTTGCGACGATGGCACCATCAAACGACCACTTGCGAAAGACGGTGATACGCCATCTTCCGAGGGGTTGTAAAACCCTTTCCGTCGCATTTCTTTCTTTTTTTTATTATTTACAACTCTTGAGTTCATTTGAGACATATAGGAGGGATGTCACGTTTCTTCTTTTTGTATTATTTACAACACTTGAGTCCATATGGGGCAGGAGGGATGTTATATTTCTTTTAGAAGTCCAGATAAATACATTGGAATATATATTCACATTTTCATTTTAAAATTAAATTGGCTTGATGTTACATTTCTTTTTTTATTCTTTATAACCGTTGAGTCCATATGAGACCCATAGGAGGGATGTCACATTTTTCTTGGATCTTATAATTACAGATGAATACATTGGAACATATTTTCACATTTTAAAATTAAATTGGCTCGACGTCACATATCTTTTTCTATTATTTACAACCCTTGAGTCCATATGAGACCCACAGGAGGGCTGTCACATTTATCTTGCATCTCATAAGTACAGATGAATATATTTGAACATATTTCACAGTTGCATTTTAAAATTAAGTTTTTATTTATTTATGATACATAAAAAATATCCGCACTGTTGCAATACATTTTATTCAGAACCCCTTCCTTGATTTCTTGTGTAAATTCCAGAGTTGGTAAATAATAGAAATTGAGTAAAGGGTTGCAAATAAAATATTGAAACTTGCAATTGCTATTTTCATCCCCTTTGATGAAATACGATTTCAGAATATGATTATTTTAGAATGATAATTTGTTTCAATACAATTTTATAGATTTTGTAGGACTTTTTTATCGATACGGTCGGTAAACGTGCATCAATTTGCCGACGTTACGAGATTGTCGCTCCGTTTACAGGAGAACGAAACAGATGGCGAATATTGCGGCTTTTCTGCGCATGCGTCGAACACATGCGGGAACGTTTAATTCGATAAATTGTCCATGTGCGAGCAGCACCGTAGCAGTGCATTTGTACGTAACAATTCTGTGTTCATTTCTCGGAAAAAGGTAAATTATGTGCTTGACACTGTTTCGAAAACAGCAGCTATACGGAGGAGAATAGATACGGGGAAACCCTGGAAATAGAATGGATATTGTACGGTTGTACACACGTATCTGTAGAAAGCTCCATTTATACCTCAATGAATCGAGCACGGAACGAGCTAAGAATGACCGCATTGTTCTTCCAAATAAATGAAACTATTCGAACGTTAGATAACGACTGAACGAATCCATTCAGCTATCGCTGCGAATAAATATTCGATAAACTGTCGATGGGATTATAATAGAAGCAGATTATGGCTTTCTGCTGATCGCTTGTTTTGATGAATGCATTTGACATTTTTATATTGTGTACGATACTGTACAATTATTTTATCCTTTCATGCAAGGTTGGACTTTTATAAGGTAACAAGGTTATACAAGGTAAAACTTCTTTTACAGGTAAAATTGTAAAAGTTTTAAGACAAATTCTTTTGGTCCTCTTCTACGAAATAAAAGTACTTTCATACAAAATTTACTGCAAGATAAAATTTCCTTTATACAAAGCAAGACTACTCTTCCACAAAATAAAAGTAATTTTAAACAAAATTAAATTTCTTTTATAAGACTCTTGTACTAAATAAAAATCCTCTCACATAAAATAAAAATTTTTTCGTAGAAGATAAAATTGTTTCTATACAAGGTGTTCCATGTACCATATAAAATATTACAATTATTTTAAATAAACGAAAAGTGATTTTTGTCAATTTTATCTTTTCGAAGGAAACCTAATATTGGCTGTCCACTTGACGTACAAGTGGATTTACAGTGGATGTTAAAGTAGTTTAAGTTTTCGCTTGTTGCTGCAGTATATGACAGCCAAATATTTCAGAGACGCTACTTCATATTTATGAAAGATGCGGTTGAATCTTACCTTGTTAAGCGCTTCGTGACTGGTCAGGATGTGCTGGCTACCATCAGGATGAAGGATGCGATCGACCGAATTCGGTCTAGGAACTCCATCCAATTGTCCGGCTTCCTTCAACTGCGGTGGTGACGGAGGTGGTGGTAGCTGCTCCTCCACACCTCCGCCCGTGTATCGGGCTTTCTGTAATTCCAACATTTCAACGTTTATATCTGTGAGACGATTCTAAAAAAAAGTAGAGTTACGTAAAATTTGTTTTAATATAAAATAATGGAAAAACGGTTAATTGACGGAGAATGTTCATTTCAGTTAATTGATAGAGAATTTTCTACTTTATGAGGTGGACTAAAATCCTGCTTTGAATAAGGTGAGGGAACGGTAGGATAATTTTTAACCCGAAAAAGGGGTTGTTAATCCCAAAGATCATTTGTGATTAACGATTTAACCTAACCTAACCATTGTTAATCATTAAATAGGACGCATGAAGCAAGTGGTCCGAATATGATGTATCATTTTTATTTGTAGTATAATTGCAGATCTCCCTTGATAATGTCACAATGTGAAAATGTCAAAATGTCACAATGTCACAATATCACAATGTCAAAATGTCACAATGTCAAAATATCACAATGTCAAAATGTCACAATGTCACAATGTCAAAATGTCACAATGTCGAAATGTCACAATGTCGAAATGTCACAATGTCGAAATGTCACAATGTCGAAATGTCACAATGTCGAAATGTCACAATGTCGAAATGTCACAATGTCGAAATGTCACAATGTCGAAATGTCACAATGTCGAAATGTCACAATGTCGAAATGTCACAATGTCGAAATGTCACAATGTCGAAATGTCACAATGTCGAAATGTCACAATGTCGAAATGTCACAATGTCGAAATGTTACAATGTCAATATGTCACAATGTCAAAATGTCACAATGTCAAAATGTCACAATGTCAAAATTTCACAATGTCAAAATTTCACAATGTCAAAATGTCACAATGTCAATATGTCACAATGTCAATATGTCACAATGTCAATATGTCACAATGTCAATATGTCACAATGTCAATATGTCACAATGTCAATATGTCACAATGTCAATATGTCACAATGTCAATATGTCACAATGTCAATATGTCACAATGTCAATATGTCACAATGTCAATATGTCACAATGTCAATATGTCACAATGTCAATATGTCACAATGTCAATATGTCACAATGTCAATATGTCACAATGTCAATATGTCACAATGTCAATATGTCACA
Source organism: Megachile rotundata (assembly GCF_050947335.1). Classification (NCBI taxonomy): domain Eukaryota; kingdom Metazoa; phylum Arthropoda; class Insecta; order Hymenoptera; family Megachilidae; genus Megachile; species Megachile rotundata. Next base: position 14,961,717 of record NC_134983.1, read on the forward strand.
ATGTCAATATGTCACAATGTCAAAATGTCAAAATGTCACAATGTCAAAATGTCACAATGTCAAAATGTCAATGTCTCAGTATCTCAAAATCTCAAATGACCGAAATACCAACACCACCAAATTCCCACTGCATTTCAAAACTACCTAATCCTCAAAAATCCATAAAAACAAATAAAACTCTTATTTCCCCTATCTCCTATCTTCCCAAAGATGTCAGATTCGCTTCGTTCCCCTCAAGAGTTCGCTCACTCCATTTTCGCCCGGGTACAAAAAGATGACAATACTTGGATATCCGATTACACGCGTTCGGAGTTTATTCTTTCGAAAACACTCTAGCATACAAAAGTTGTACTACGTTGCATTGAAGTAGATCGATGTTTCGTTCACGGAACACACCCTTTTTACAGTTTTCTCGCGATACTGACATGCAAACGGTCGAGAATCGTTCGCACGATACTAGGCACACATCGTGGCACACACACCCTCGACGACGCGTTACGTTTCGATTTGTCGCGCTCGACGTCCGTCTCCGCCGTTTTCGGCAGACACACGTCGCTCGGTCTGACTTTCGGCACGTTTAGGAAAATCATCGAGAAGGTGAAAACGACGAATATCGAGGAAAACAAGTTTTCGACGAACTGCCACAACCTTGACTGACGCACACGCTCGCATCGGGTTTCGATATCGATGCTTCGACTTGAACCGGCTGATCCCTTAAAATCCGGGATTTCGTTTCATTATCGCAACCGCGAGGGGCTTCCAAATACGACAGCCAGTGTTTCAACTTCGGTTGCGGTATCAATGATCGAGACGAACGTTTACTGAAACCTTTCTCCTTTCAAACCTCCCCGTTTCCATTTACTCGAATGAACGCGGACGCGAAAGTCTCGAGGGCTCGATTTAATGCGAAGACCCGCGAATCCAGATAGATTCGTTTGTTTTTTCGGAGATCGATCAAGATTTCGAACTGCAAGCTCCACGTTTTGCTTCGACATTTTGCAGCGATTTCTTCGAGCGCGATTTGTCAGAGGGTCGATATATCTGGGGGTGGTTTGGGATAGGACAAATTTGGAGATGGTCAAATTTAATACAATTTGAAATAAAAATTTTTTAACTGAATAATTAATTTTTTGACTAATGTATAAATGTAGTGTATGGTGCATACATGTGGGGAAGCAGACAATACTGGGAAATTAATAGTACATATGACTGAGTACTTAATAATATGTACATATACTGAGCCTACAGTATTATACATGTATAAATATAGTATATGATGTATACATACAGTGAAGTAATAATGGGAAACTAATAACAGAGAAATAGTAATCTTTAACTGAATTCAGCAAACCTTTTATATAAAAAACTATCAAGGTTGATTTTTGACAACAGCAAAATACCTTTTAGTGTTAAGATATTCCCAAAGTTCTCCACCTGAAAGTTTTCAAGTTTAGAAAATTTATGCTAGGAATTTTTCAAGGTTCTCCATTTGTGAATTTGAGATTGTAAACAATTTTAAGTTTCTCCATTTGAAAATATATAAAATTCTAAACTACTGTCTCTCGATTTGAGATTGTACAAAATTCAATATTTTTCAATCTGAAGCTTTATAAACGTATCTACCAATTTCTCAGAATGAAAATATAAAAATGTGAAAACCTGAAAAAACCGAAAGCTTGAATAACTGAAAACTTGTAAATTCGCAAAAGTGAAAATCACAGAACTTGAATATTTAAAAACGTGTAAGTTACAAAGCTTTATACTACGACTCGAACGCAGTTCAAACTAATCGAATAAAAAACCGATAAACACAGCGTGGAAACGTTTTTATTAAATATGAAAAATCGAATGGAAAATGAAGAATGAATATATAAAAGTATCGAAACGAATCTTTCAGGTATTGTTTTGTATCTATTATTTACAATTAACCAATAAGCGAAATACAGATAGATGGACAGTTTTCCGATCAGAGAAAATTTTTCAACGTTTTAACGTGCCAGGAAAATGCACTGCACGTCTGTCCGAGAACGGGTTTGCATAAATAAACAGCGGCTTCAGTCTATCCAAACGGATTTAACTGAAGCACAGCATGAAAATTCGACGGATATTAAACCATTTACATTGAAAACGGGATTGCGATGCAGTTACGCTTTAAAACACGCGAAACCATATCAAAGCTGATGGCTCGTGTTTCGATAAATTATTCTCCATTGCGTATCGGGGACCACGTTCATACGGTTTCGAATCAATTGCTGGATATACTTGTTATTTATCAGTTCATGCATATTCTACTAATTCGCGAAATTAACCCACTCACTCCGATAAACGTGTACTCGTGTGCTGGAGATACAATGTACAAATAGGTTCTAAACAAGAGAATCCTAGATATGACTGTTCATGAACCAAGAATTTACATATTCGTAAGGAACACCCGACACATTGGGTGTCAAACTATGAACAACAACTATCGTGTTGCCTTCAAGAATCATCAAGAAGAGCACGATAAATGGACGCTCAAATACAGAAAAATAATTGATCAAACAAATACGAAAATATTTGAACAAACACCATAAAATAAGATACTTCATATAAAATGTATAAAAGCCTAACCATAATTTTAAAAGACTAATAAATATTATAATGTATTTTCAAAGTTCACAAAAGAGGTAACATAATGAAAATATAATTACAAGCACACATGTTTCGTTTACACCGGGTACGGCGTCGAAACGAAGGGGTTAACGACGATTCAAGCACCGAGGGAAACTTACGTGATTCCAACAGCATCCGCAAATATTGGACGAACGTTTCGTAGCAACGTTACGATTACCAGCATGCTCTAGAAACTGGCAGGCTCTCTTTGTTCTCCGTTTGCGAACTTTAATCGGCACACCGTACACATAGTCGCTAAAACGGCGCCGTGAATGACGCACGATAGACACCCAGTCGATCATTGTCTCGTTTTGTTCACCCTCGTTCGACGATTGTTCGCGTTTACTTTTATGTCGATACTTGTAACCCTTAGAGTACGTGCATGTTCAATAAAAACTGTGTCCGTTGCTTAAAGGTGTATGTATTCACTCCTTTAGAATATGTTTGCATTGTGTACATGTCTGATATATGGTGGATGTACTCTACTTTTACACCTGAGTTTAAATTTAGATAATACAAAGTGATATGTAGAAGTACGTTTATATGTTTATATTTTATTACATTTGCGAAGTTAAATGTTCGTTTAATAGTTCATCTACATATCTGTTCAAAGGATATTCATATTCATGTAAATGTTTATTTAAATAGATTTATCTAGCTACTCGTTTGAATATTTGTCTAAATATTTGTTCAACTATCATTTAAATATTCCTTTACATATCTAATTCTTTTTACTAAATTTTTTTTTATTAAACTTCCCTTACTGGTTTATGAAGGTACATTTATGACATCACTGAGATAATGACAGCTTCACATACATATACATATAATTTGTTGAATGTGTCCATATAACCTTTACATCACTGAGAACTATTATAGAGAAGACAATTGAGAAGACAACCTATTTTAATATTTTGCTCATACATTGCTCACAATCATCCAAATTTTCATTTTAACACGTCAGCGTCTATAAGTCAATGACAATATACATTTTCAGGATTAGCTTCTGAAAGTTTACATACAGATGCAATAAGTGATCATCCATTTGCAGAAGACAGTACATGAAAAGCTTCGAAAGTAATTAAAGCAGGCAATTCTTCCGTTTGTTTTTCTTGGACCAACAGATTTCCCCGACGAATATCGTCGAAGCTGTTCGGGAAAGATTACGGGAAGAGGCAATGGAAAGAGCAGTCGAATCCGCGGAAATCCTGATCGATGTTGGAAAAGGCTGAGGAGAAATCGTATGGTCGCGATGGATGATAAAGAAGTTCGAGGTCGATAGAGAAGAACGAACAGAAAAGGCGATTGCACGAGCGATTCCGTGAGAAGTTTCCAGCGATAAAGAAGTTACGAGAAGTGAAAAATGAAATTTAAAGACGAGATCGCGGAACGGCAGCGGCTGAAAGCTCCGACGCTAATGGAAGAAAAATGTTTTGTATTCCGGCGTTGAACGAACCTGCCATTCGTGGCGGCGGGTTGTCCGGCGTTCGAGGTGAAAATTCGTTTCTCGACATCTCATTCGTTACGTTATTTTTAACGCGAAGGCGAAGACAATGTTTGCTTCCTGACGTTGCCCGGTTAATGGGGGCCTTTGCACGTGCCGCTACGAGGCTTCGAAACGTATGAAACGTTTATGCATTTCCAAGAATATCGCGAATGGCGCTGTTAAATTGTTTATGGAAGAATCACGGACCCCCCACGGGAAATAACACACATTGTAAACACCGGTCGTTTCTGTCGTGTGCGAAGAGACGCTCGTTATATTGCCGTGGACACGCTGTAAACTCCTACGCTTCTTTGCTTGTAGGTTTTTAGGTTTCTAAATTTCTCTTGTTGGAATTTTGAAAATTTTTTACTTTGTAAACTTAGTTTGGTAGATACGTGGATTTGTAGATCTGTGGATACGTGCATATGTGAATATGTGGATATCTAGACTTGTAGATATGTGAATATGTGGATATGTGAATTTGTAGATTTGTGGATATGTGGACATGTGGACATGTGGAGATGTGGACATGTGGATATGTGAATATGTAGATATGTGGATATGTGGATATGCAGATTTGTAGATATGTGAATATGTGGATATGTGGATATGTGGATTTGTGGATATGTGGATTTGTGGATATGTGGATATATGAAGATGTGGATATGTGGATATGTGGATATGTGGATATGTGGATATGTGGATATGTGGATATGTGGATATGTGGATATGTGGATATGTGGATATGTGGATATGTGGATATGTGGATATGTGGATATGTGGATATGTGGATATGTGGATATGTGGATATGTGGATATGTGGATATGTGGAACTGTGGAACTGTGAAACTGTGGATATGTAAATTTGTAGATATATGAATATGTGGATATGTGGATATGTGGATATGTGGATATGTGGATATGTGGATATGTGGATATGTGGATATGTGGATATGTGGATATGTGAATGTATGAATATGTGGACATGTGGGTACATATGTGAATTTGTAAGTATGTGAATTTGTAAATTTGCAAAAATGTAACAGTCCAAATTTAGAAAATTGTAAAATTTTAAACTTATAAACTTATGGCAAAATAACCTAAAAATTTTCTAACTTAAAAAAATTATAAGTCTCCAAGATCCTTTACTTAACACACTGATTTCCAACAATTTGTTCTAACTCCAGTTTGCAACTTTGTTTGAAAATTGACTACGTGCCACGTTTCGCTATTTATACACATTTCAATGGATAATTAATTGAATGAGAAACGTCAAGTTTCCCCGAAGAGAAACGATGTTGCCCACGATCCACAGCTTGCGAGATTATTTTCCTTAGACCACACTTCTCAGGAACTATTTCTCACACACTCGTTTTACCTCGAGCTACTCAAACAACCATTTTAACGGCAGTCTTCCAAGAAAAACAAAAGGAATGACCAAGGTCAGTTATTCCTGTCAATTAATGAACCTCCTTCTCTGTCATCGATATCGGAAACCAGGTATTTCGTGTTCTATGTGAAAATAAGCAAACGATAAATCTATCTTTCGTACACGATGATTCAAGCAGTAATTATACCTTGATGCACGGTTTACATTCTCGTTTAAAATGTATACACTTACTGACATGAAAGTCTGAGGAACGTTTACGGAATTTACTGAGTGGAGTAAGAAAACGTAGCAATACTTAGAATCTTAGGAAATTATTTAATGGTGATTAAGCTTCTTTTGTATCTTTTAAGGCTATTTTTCTATCAGACTCTAAGAACATATTTTTTTATAATTTTTGTATTAATGTTGTATTGTAAGTGAAATATACATTGAATGCACACATCTGTCAAGGTTCGAAACAAATTTGTTATGTTATACACTTTGAAAATGAATAATTTCTATATCTTTAGTTATTAAACTTTTGAACTCGACTTTGAATCTGAACTTTAAATTCCAAATTGAAATTTGACATTTGGACCATTTGAAAGGATTTAAAATAAAAATGTTGAACTTGGAAAATATCAAAATTTGTTAGCTTAAAAAATTTTAAATAACAAACTTGATAGATGAATTTAAAATTGCTGTGCTTGATCGACAAATTTGAAATCGCCAGATTAGAAAATTTCTAAGTACAAAACTATCTGAAGAAAGTGAGAAGTATCCCTATTGTGCCATCCCCCATCACTGCAACCCCTAATCTCAGCATGCACCTGATTCATCCTTGAGAAAACCCTCCACCAAAATATTCTGCACATACAGCAAAAATGAAAAAGAAATAAACCAATCGGTATCACTAAGTGATTATCAAATTATTCCACACGCACGATAACTAGCAGGTACAACCATCGTACTGAATCGACGTTTCGAAGCAGAAGAGACTAGGGTAGCCTATCACTCACGACACAGGTAAATAACAGAAAAAAAAGCGTATAAAGTTTACGAAGCCCGATGAACTTTCGAGGAGGTCGAGTTTCAATCTCGAAGGGATGGACGCCGACGTCGGTACTGGCGTACAGGCGTCCCGACGTTGGTGGTCGGTAGGTTTCGATGCTCCTACCAAGCCGTCCAGGTCTAATTCCGACACGTTTCTTTTCATCGAACGCACGAACGGTGTTTGATGAACGAACACCGTAAACTCGTAAGCAAGCTTATTTGCGCACGTGTTCCGTTCCGTGTTTGCAGTTGCCGTCCATGCAGCGGCGTTAATCTTGTTTTCCATGCGAACAAATTCAACGGAGCAAGATTCCGATTCGGTTTTCAGTCTACTTCGATACGCTTTTGCTATTGACAGAGAGAACACGTACGAGAGATGTAATGGCGGTTGGTTAAGAGGTTAGGCTACCCCTCAAAAGCACTATTTTCAGGTGCTTTTGGCGGAGGGAAATGAACAATGCTCTTGAGGGTTTCAAACACAATTATGTGTGTGGACTAAAAGATGTGACTTTGGAGGGTGCACGTATAGTCTTCATACATGCACATACATTATATACATAGGTAAAATACTTCATACGTCATGTATATGTATATATATAACATATTCCATGTATAATGTATATGTACATGTAAAATACTTCATATGTAATGTATATGTATATGAAACATACTCCACATGCAACGCACATGTGTTTGTAAAATACTCCATATGTGATGTATATGTATATGTAACATACTCCACATGTAATCTACACGTCCATATAAAATACTTCATATGTAATGTATATATGTATGTGACATACTCCACATGCAACGTACATGTATGTATAAAATATTCCATATGTGATGTATATGTATATGTAACATACTCCACATGTAATCTACACGTACATATAAAATACTTCATATGTAATGTATATATGTATGTGACATACTCCACATGCAACGTACATGTATGTATAAAATATTCCATATGTGATGTATATGTATATGTAACATACTCCACATGTAATCTACACGTACATATAAAATACTTCGTATGTAATGTATATATGTATGTGACATACTCCACATGCAACGTACATGTATGTATAAAATACTCCATGTGTGATGTATATGTATATGTAACATACTCCACATGTAATGTAAACCTACATGTAAAGTACCCCATATGTAATGTATCAGTATATGTAAAATACTCCATATGTAATGTATATCTATACATAAAATACTCCATATATATATGCACATATAAAATACATCATACATAACATATATCTATACCCAAAATATCTCATATGCAAATATACGTAAAACACTCCAAATCATAAATAATAATTCATGTCTCTCATCCATGTAACTACTGATTACGCGTTTCCATAATTAAAATTACATGATAATGTCCAAAAATATTACCAACGCATCTGGATACAGCGTTAACAAAGTTTCAGCCAAATAAATGAATCACTTCACGCTAATTAAAACTCTAACGAAAAGAGAAATTATATTCGAGCGATACCGTTAATGAATTAATACCAACATTTCAGTTATGTACATTATAAATAGCGATATAATGCCGTGCCGTTGAAACACGCGGTTGCTGTTCTCTCTGTACGAAGTTTAATTAAGCGGTCGGTTAATCAGGACAGTTCGTAAATTTTCAGAGAAATTTCGTGTGAAAAGACAGACCACATCGATCTGCGAACCGCGTCACGTCTCTATTGTCTCAGATTAGGTATTTCTAACAAGGAACATTACGGGGAAATGAGACAATCAGTGGAGTATAGATTCCATTTTATGGTAGTCTAAATTCGTGAAAATCTGGAGAGGAAATACCTGAGTATAAATTTGTGTATTTTTTAATTTTTTAAAATTTCAACTTTGTAACTTCCAAGCTTAGTAGCATATATTTCTTCCTGTAGGTGTTTAGGGATTTAAGTTAGTTAGGAATTTAGGGATTTATTTAGAAATTTAAAATTGTGGAAATTTGATAACATAAATATTTAAACATATAGAAATTTCAAATCTTCTTCTTGGACATGTACCAATTTTACAAACTCAGAAATTCAACAAAATAAATATTCAAAAATGTTATATTAATGTATATCTAATTCTTAGTATTCCCAAATTTCTAAATTACACAGACAGATATATTAAGTAAACAGTAATTTGCAATTAACAGTGATTTCATGCTCCAGTATAACAACCATATCCAAATAACCACAGTAACCACATTCTCTCCTAATATTATTGTGTCCCGATGTTATCAGTTATCATCATCGAGCACGGCCAAAGCTGCATAAAATTAATTATTAATGTGCGAATAAAACGTTGGAAGATACACGTGAAAAAGCATTAATTTATCCAGATAATATCGGCAAAACTCGTTGGCACGATCCGAAAATTGGTATATCTGACCATTTGGTAGCGATTAAATAACGTGCAGCACGACTGGATTTTAACGGGCTAATTAGGTCGATTAAATCAAACGAAACGCATTATACGGGGACCAGGCCACACTTTCTGCACTTCATTTGCAAACACGAAAACCGCGAACTGGCACTGATAATGTCCGCTGATTTCTGGTATAATTTACAAATTGCATCGCCGCAACGGACTCTCCTATGGTCATTCGCGTAATCATCGGCTCTGACACGTGCTCGCGTTAATCGACGAGATGGCGTATAAAATCGAAAACAGTTTCAATTACGAAGGAAAAAAACGATGAAAAAAACAGGTGAAACTATTAAATTGTTACCCTTTTATCAAATACCGTTCGAAAACAATTTTCTTCAAATGTATCTTTCAAAGCCACCGTGTTTGCACGGCAAAGCACAGTTTATTTTGCCAAGAGTCTTTCAAGAAAAGATAAGCAGGACGATGACAATAGATCGTGAACTGTGTCTTCAGTCGAGATGAAACATTCTTCATTTTATCCGCTCTGTTTGTCGAGGAAATGAGAAAAGGAAAATGCTCGGAAAGGAAAATCAGTTTCTGGAAAATGATAGTTTGTGCTTTCTCAAAAACAAATTAATTCCTGACTCCGTCGTTTGCGTGGAATTTCTACATGGAGGAACACGTAATTAGTTTCGTTAGTTTATTTTCGGGCGGGAAGATATGGATCGATAAGGAGATATCGATGATTGATAAATTACCGACGAGAGGAAGCTTTATGAAGGGATGAAAGGGATTTCGAGCCGGTAAAATAGGAACCTTCGCAATAACAGCGAAACTGCAGGGACCTTACAGAGCTCTTCCTTGCCGACAAACCGGTGTTAATCGATAAAGTGTTACTAAATATCAATAATTTCGATGCTTCATTTATTTGCATTCTTTCACTTTAATTATTCACGAAACACAATAACAGTAGTTGATAATATCAATTTTTGATAGGAACTTGTTACAGACTTACTTTTTACGTTTAGACACAATAATTACGAACGATTTTCACACCAAATTATTTACAGACTTACGAACCTGAGTTTCGTCTACGTGGTCTGGAGCATCAGGGCTGGCCGACCTGCGGCCATAAATGTTCGACAATGTCTGGTTCACCGGGAAGGCTGGACCACCCTGCAATAATCACAAGATCTAAAAACATCTCTATATGTCCGATTAACAAGCAACATATACCACCGGCAAGCATCGTGTAATTTATTAAAATATTGTTGAAAGTCATAAATTCCTTCGACTGCATTAAAGTCACAGTTCTCTTTGTTTATCTTTCAATAATACGTTAATATGTACACAGATCATTATCAATTTTACGTGATTCGTTAATTTAGGAGTATTGTCTGATCAATGGTAGACCTATTCTACTGATATCGTTCTTTTGAGGAATATCACTTTTATTTTGTAATGTAGGATAAGTAGAAAGGAATTATTTTTTACATTTCTGGGTTGGTAGATCATTAGGTTATCTCTAAGAATTTTTTAGAATTTCTAGATCTGTAAAATTCTGAATCTTAGATTTCTATATTTTTACATGTTCACATTTTTACTTTTGTCGATTTATAGGTTTGTAGGTTTGTAGACTTGTAGATTACTAGATTACTGGATTACTGGGTTAATGGGTTACTAGATTACTAGATTACTAGATTACTAGATTATTAGATTACTAGATTACTAGATTACTGGATTACTAGATTAGATTTTTAGATTTCCAAATTTCTAAATCTCTACATCCAAAAATCCCTAGGTCAAAACATTTCTAGCTCCATAAAATCCCTAGATTCCAAGATCCCTTCCTCGAGTATCTCTAGGTTCTGAAGTCTTTAAATTGCCGAATATATAGTACGATGACTTCTGGATGCATTCTCCCAAGACTTCCTAAATATCAAGAGATCCCCAGATGTCCCCAAATCTCGTTGTTGAAGGAACATAATAAACGCAACGATAGCCATCGTAAACAAGGAAAGAATAAAAGTGACAAAGAAGCTGGTCGTATCGCGGCAACAGCCGGAGGGTAATAACGAATTCGTGACACGTTCGCTGGTAACGGGTGAGCAATGGGGTGACAAGTGCGGCATTATCGCGCAGAGGGCAAAACAAACGTGTCGACCGAGAACGATAACGGGAATGGTGCATATTTAATAAAGAGTGCAAGCGTAGGTCGGTCCTAGGAAAAGTGGCGCGGGATGTTAAACACACCTGTGTATCGAAAGTTCGTCATGAATAATTCCGTTTGGCTCGTTTAACGCGGTCGCGGTACGCGTACCGACGGAATTTCCATCAGTTCCCGTTCGACGATAATTGACTTTGAGTCTCACCGGTTCTATTCATTTACCTGCCTTGCCAAACCCCTGCATCCGAGGAACGAACCGGTAGCAAACCGAACCGAATCAGACAAAGACAGAGGAAACAAGGATACAACATGATTAAATTGCAAGGTTCCTGTTTAGGCTCAACTATTTATTAATTAGGAGATTATTGGTCTCCTTTGTTTATTCTTATCTGATTTGTCACTTTGGGATTGTATAATGTTCCAAATCTGTGAATTTGTATATTTTTAAATAATTTTCAAATTTCTAGGTTTTTAAGTTACATTTTCGTGGCTGTAACACATTGGCAAGGTTTCCAAATCTCTATATATCGTTCAACAAAATTTGAAAGTCTGCAAGTGACACATATCCTAAATTCCTACGTCTGCAAATTTCGGGACTCTTACATTCATGGACTTTTAGTTTTTCTTGACTCTTACAGCTCTAGATCCACAAATCTTAGGGTTCTTACATTTCTAGGTCCACAAATTTCAAGATTCATACATTTCTACATCCACAAATTTCAACGTTCTTACATTTCTACATCCATAGATTTCAAGATTCTTACATTCCCTCATCCACATATTTCAAAATTCTATATCCACAAATATACATGTATCCAGATCTAAATGTATATATCCACAATTTCAAATGGATATTCCTACATCCACAAATTTCAAAATTCTCACATTCCTACATCCACAAACAAGATCGTCACATCCGCAGATTCCCAAATCGATCGAGTGATCGTTTCCTCTTCCCAACATCGCCATTCTCTGCCTCCGACAACTCGAAGTACTTGTAACAAGTGTTCTTGAACGTCTTAAGTTATCAAAAGTTACGTCCCCTCGAATAATATTATATCAGATAACACTCGTGCTTGGAGAGAGTTTTTCCGCCCCCAAGGAAAAGATTCCACGTTTATCTCGTTGATTATTTTTGCACGGAGGAGCTTCGAGTTCCGAACGAATGAAAGGCACGTGTGGATCGCGTATATAGCCAGCCGAAACCGGAAGAGACGGATTGGAAAGGTACTTGTGCGTCGAGTTCGTTTATCCGAAGATGAGACCGAGTCTCGAGTCTTCGGTAAACGTTCCACGCTACGCGTTCTTCTGTTTGAAATCTCGAGATCGAGGGAAACGCTTCGGATGCATCGAAATGAAGGCAACGCCGGCCAAGGAACTTTTGCCAAGATAAATTTAGAAGCTCGAGCTGAAGTTCGCGTCGAAAACAATACGGCCGACTGTTCGCTCTCTGGAACTTCGATCGGCGTCCGAAGTGTCCTCGAATACGAACCAGTTCAATCTCCCTTTCTCCCTCCGTCGAAAGTAAATTAATTCTAGACTTCATACTTGCTCGATCAATTACATTGTCGGATGTGTCGACGATTCGGTTACGATCTTCAAATACTCCCGTTTGTCTTACGAAACGCATTGTATTTCTTAATTTATCTTGTGGACCGGTACTATTTATTTGAACAACGTTCGAAACCATTTAAATCCTTTCACGATTCGTTTTGTAACTTGAACCTAGATTCGTAGGATGAGATTAGGAATTTCAAATAGGTACTTGGAAATTTGAAACGTTCACAAAATTTGAGAAATTCAGGGATTAAAAATTTGGGAATTTCATAGACAGAAATTTGCAGAGATATGTGATTTGGGGATGTTTGAAAATTGAGGAATGTGGATATTCGAATATTTGGATATTTAGAGTACAGGTACGTGGATTGATAAATTATTAATTTCATCGAATTAAGCGAATTTGGCACGTTGTTGAAGCAGCGTTAATCGTTGACCCAAATATCTACCGTCGAGTTTCGATTTAACGCAAACGCATTCCCCGCGGGACATTCTGGACCCAGGACCACCCGTTGGCGCGACAATCTCGTCCGATGACAGTTTGACCATAACTACTGGCAGCTGGCGTTCGTCTAGTCACCTCTGTCTGACCACAAAGCATCAGTATTCACTGTTAGCAGGCAACGTGACTAAAACAGCATGTCGAACGAGTATTTAACAAGGTCGTTCCTCCTACCATCGATTTTTCATTTTATTAATCGCTCGGTATTCGTCTGAGCGAACATTCCAAATAAATTCGGACAGCGAATATTTCGACGAAATATTTTGCTATTTACGAATAGGGATTAGTGTTGACATTTTGTACGAACACACATTCGCGCGACTATGCTTCTTTTGAAGTTTTGATCATTCGTGAGAGTTTTTGAAACGTGTACAGGATCAGGCATAGAGAGAATTATTCTCCGTAAGGGAAATATTTTCGCTTTGAATGTACGTGAAATATTTGAATGCCCGTATTTAATCTTTTGTGCATTCGTGTACAAAGGATTTCTTCGGAAATAAATGACGAAAAGCAACGCGAAGGGTTGAAGTAATATTTGTAAACCGTTATCGAAGACTGGTAAAAATGGTGCGAAAAAGTTCGTGCGAAAGATTTCCTTGTAAATAAATGGAAAAATGGACGTGCAACGGCGTAAAATAATATTTGCAGACCGTTATCGAAGACATGGAAAAAAATGAAGAGAGCTGTAACATTTCTATTCAACTTCAATCAAATATTTTTCTATCGTGAGAAGTAATACAGCTAGGCAGCTTTGCCAGCGAATCTATTGGCACGTTCGAAGGCAAACCAACGGCTGTTTGCTTTTCATACGATTCTCCGACATCGTTCTACATGCCACCTTAACATTACCTCGAATGACCTCGTCATCGATTTCTCGCTCGCCCGGCATCGATTCCTTTGTACGTTTCGCCCAAAGAAGCCACTCGATAACAATCAATTGGAAGCTCGTCATTATCGAAACCCGTTCGTCGACGCAACGTGGATCGCCGTAATAAAATTTCTCGTTGCGTGAATTCTCGAAATCTTGTTGAAAAGACGTTCCATAGATTCCGGAACGAATACGCGAAATCGCGGTATCGTAAAACCATTTTGCTTTTCGATGGAGAACCTCTCTCTCTCTCTCTCCTATCGTCGTCACGAAATCGTACGGTTCTTGCAAGGTTTCTGGAAACGGATACTTCCGGTTCCCGCATTGCGACTTCCAGGCACGTACTTCTTCCCTGGAGCCAATGAACGTGTATATCCGGTTCAATAACTCGAAAACTTTGTCCACGAACGCACAACTTTTACAATCGCGTGTTGCGACGGGGACTTCGATTGTTGCTTGTTTGCGCGATAAATAACACCGATAGCCAGATTTTATTGGACGATTAACGGCTATTTCGAGTTGAATGGCATCGTCGAAACTGTGTCGGGACAGTTTGAAATATAACGTGTGGCGATATAAAGGGATGTGATAAAGTGATATAATGCGAGGTGACATAACGCGGTATAATCAGATGTTATACATATAAGGCAGAGCGATATAAGGCGAGGCAGTAATGCAATGTGATGTATTGCAATGAATTATACTGCGATATAACACGATGCAATATAACGTTAAAATATAAAAGCAATATAACAGCGATATAGTAAGTAGAAACGTCACTAGCGAGTATAAAAGTTCATGCGGAAGTGTCAATACAACAAGAGTCTGCTTTTACATTTCACTCTACCGTTTATGTACCTCCAAACCGACAATTTATATTTCCCTGCAATATTTGCAAATGGTATTGAATGTTTACTGATAGCTACAACCAATTTTGCGATAAAAAATAGTACAGTTTGTACGAGGAATAGTTATCGATCACCAAATAATTCTGGAAATACAATGGAGCGATTTTCGTGCGCAATATCCATCTTTATAACAGAAACCTTCTTTTCTCGAATAATCTTGATGGATGTGGTCCTAAGTAAATATTTCTCCACCTAATAATATTTCCTACCGGTGATTGGCTTCCTTGTTTGGTACCATAAGTCCGAAACTATACGGCTTTCTGTCTGCTTATGATTTCCTGTCAGCAATCTGAACGACGGCAGTGCTTATCTTTTTGTTCGTTTATCGATCTGCGTCAAACGCGACTCGTTTCGCCAACATTCGTTTGAGACTGTCTCTCAATACGAAGGAAACGATAATGCGAATTCCAACTAGCAAATTACGTTTGCTGATTTTGCGATTGTCGTTTGGCCGAGAACCAAACTATTATACCGTCACGCTATTATTGCCAATAATTGATAGTAATTGTATTCAGCAATAAACCTTGTTTCCATTAAGATCGTTAATAAAAAAGCTTCAACTTTTCGAAAAGTTTTAATCCTTGACGGAGCTCGATAAAAATATGTTGCCGTCGTAAAGCTGAAGCGCCTTCGAACTTGTTATTCATCATAAAACAAAATTTAAGTTTGTTCCACGTTTTAGTCAAATCAGTAATTATTTACACTAGCAAAATTTTTATTGACGGACGTCCGGAAGTTTTTATAAAGAGCATTTCTGAAAAGACCTGCAGAAAATGGGTCCGGAATTATGTCTGACAAAAGTTGGTCGATACTCCTTACAAGAAGTTGGCTGGCCTCGATCATTTCGCTTTCAACGAGGCTTCCGGCGAGATTTTCAAGTATTTCGCTATCGAAGGTTTCCCGGCGTCGTTGTAACAATAAAATAAGGGGGTTTACTTCTTCTGTATTCTTCGGTCCAAAGCGACGAACGAATTGGAAAGGTTTCGAGGGCGGATTCGATTCCTTTACGAGAAACCACTACCTTTATGCTGCGCAAAAGACCATACGTGTCCCTTAATGCTTCCTTTTTGGACGCCGCATTCACTCGTCCGAAAATGAGGTTCCTTTGTATCGTTTTTCGCGCAAATAATTTTCCGACTCCCGAATTGTCCGTCGAGAAAGCGTATTCAGTGTCCCGCGTTTCGTTATCAAAAATATCACTTATCGAACAGGCCATTCTTTACGCGAATAAAACCCGCCGTTCAAAGTGTCAGATTCTTTTAATATGTAAAATCGGTAAAGGGAAACCACAGCGCAGCTTTAAAACTGTTTTCATCGATTATTTTTATCCAATTATTCGACAGCGTTTGGTTAGCGATATCGATGACCCCTGTTGCCCGTTCACCGCGTTAACGACAATACGATAACTAGGCGGGAGACCTTGGAAATTTGCGACAAGGGAACAAGGTTGAGATCAATGAACCTCCAGGCTTAATAAAAGCGTGCATAAATATCCAAGAGCTAATACCGGCACGGAACAACCAGCTGGTGGTTGATAATGAGGTCGTTACTTTGCCGTGCAAAGTAGACGATGTAAAGGTGTAGGTGCGTATCACGGATTCATGCACACGTGTACGAGGCCGGTGGTACAGTATTACGGTGTGCCCATACTTTCTGCTCTTCTAGGTTTTCTCTCCCTTAAGTCACGGTAATAACTTACAGAGGCGATGGAGTGCGACTCGTTCCCCTTCCACCCACCCTCTTCATATTATTTTCCATCGTCTGTGATGTAATTACCGCGGTTGTCGTACACGCGTTCACAGAAACGCCAGATCGAATCGAGGTAATTGCAACGTCACCTATCGCCGATGCATCGCGGAAATTCGTCGCGTATATTACCAGCTGAAACGGAGCTTTGACGCGGGTAACGCTTCCCCCGAGGGGACCGGGAAAAGTTGTCGGTAGTTGGTTCGCGAAAATGAACACGCGGGGAAAAAAAAATTTCCCGTGGCTTAAAGTGAACGCGTTTCCCCGTGAAACGACGCCTCCTTTCATGGACACCGTGAGCCAACTTGGTCGCTCGAAACTCCCTGACCCGTGAATCCTCTGGACCCCGAGATGCTATTTCATCCCGTCGAGTTCACGGGGACTGCACTCTTTCATCTCGCGATAAAAGTGTTACGTTCTTCGTGGCATCGAATGACCCCCGAAGCTATCCGACGAAATTAGTTTCAGCCACGGTATCCGTGCCACCCTGTAAAGCCGTGTGCATCACCACCAGGATTATCGACGTGTCGCGTTGCGAAGAGTGTCCCTGTTCGATACGCAAGTTACGCCCCTGGACAGGGTGTCTATTAACATTAAAGCTCGCACGATGAACTCGACCTCGATGCGCCGGCTTTGCGACGAAAACAGAAAGGACCTGCTACAACGGAGATAACTTCCTACCTAAATTTACCTCCTTTTTTACGCTTTCACGACTTTCATTTCTTATTTCATTATATGTTCTCTCTGGCTTACAAAACTAAATCTGAAGATATTTAGACAAGAACATGTACAAAGTTTAAAGGAGTTATTTATTTGAATTGATGTAATAGACGTTTAATATGGATTCCTGTAATATACATTTAATTTCAATTTGTGTAACAGACATTTCATACAAATTTTTATAAGAGACATTTAATATGAATTTCTATAATAGACATTCAATATGAATTTCTATAATAGACATTTTGTACGAATTTCTATAATTGACATTTAATACGAACTTCTATAAGAATACATTTAATACAAATTTCTATAATAGACATTTAATACGAACTTCTATAAGAATACATTTAATACAAATTTCTATAATAGACATTTAATACGAACTTCTATAAGAATACATTTAATACGAATTTCTATAATAGACATTTAATACGAACTTCTATAAGAATACATTTAATATGAATTTCTATAATAGACATTTAATACGAATATCTATAATAGACATTTAATATGAATTTCTACATCAGACATTTCATATGAATTTTTATATCAGATATTTCGTATAAATTTCTGTAACAGACATTTCATATGAATTTTTGTATCAAGCCTTTCATGTGAATTTCCACAATAGATCTTTAATATGAATTTCTTTAATAGCCATGTAACTATTCTAATAGACATTCTATGCCCTTTTGATGATGTCACATTTACTCCAACGCAATCGTTCATTCTACATAAATATTCTTTCTATGTTACAAATGTATTTATATACAGTGGCCAAGATAAAAGAGGCTCGGAGTCATTCTGTACGTTAGAATTGAGTTATGACTGACATTTGAATTGAGCGCCAGGTCATGCGATGTCCAGGTCTTCCATCTTGGTTTCTCATTACAATGTGCAATGGACAAAGATTTAGTCTCATAATATCTTACAAGAAGTAGTATAAAAATACAGAATATAATAAAGACGGTATTTTAGTATAAGAACAAGGTGTATGAAATAGAACTATAATAAAATAGTAAAATAGTCCTGCATCCTATTAATTAGCCATAAAATTGCTTTTCGAATCGCTCGTATCTTCCAACAAAAGGCGTATAGAAAACTCTTTTTTCTCGTTTGCGAACAACCCCTTTAAAGCAGAAGGGGTATTAACGGTGATCGATGAATATCGTCCCCGTTGGCTCTTTAGTTTCGACGATTCATAGTCGAAGCACGTTTCCCGTCATATCACGCGCAAAATTGAACGCGAATCGATTTTCATGTTCATAAGGAAAATTTGCGAAGGCTAACCAGTCGAAGTCCGGGGATCGTAATGAATTTCTGGAATGTTGGCTTCCATAACGGAGGCGGAACATCGATCGAAATTTACGATTGTCGGTAAACTAATTATAAGCTTCCTCCGCAATCCCACGAAATTACGAGTCGACGTAATCCGTGCTGATTGCCAATACGAGTTCAGGCTTCCTGTTTGCAATCGATGTTGCCGCAACGTAAAAGATTATCGAATTCTTGAAGCAATTCCAAACAAAGAGCAAACTTTTTGTACATTAAAAACCGCGAGTCCATTTCTCGGATTACTACTGGAATTTTACAACTCATAATGCACTGGCTGGAACAGGGTCCTAAAATCAGTTCGATCATTCTCGATCGATCGGGCTCGATGCGGTTCGTAATAAATTCCCATAACTAAAGCCAGCGCACGGAAGTCTGGGATAGAATGGGTTACGACAGCTTTATGGTTCCATCGGCGGTGGTCAGAGCCAAGAATCTCGTTATAAACCCACCATTCGAACACTAACCCTTTCCAGAGCACATCATCAATCGCGACATTTTAAAGGATTTTGTTCGTGATCCACTGGCTTCGTTTCGAATCGATATTATTTCATTAAAGTCATAATACGAATATTCAACTGGACTCGCGGCTTATGAATCGGAATTATTCCATTAAATCATGCAGCTCAAATTATTCGTTATAAAATGTTAAATGATTCGATTGGACTGCGATTCACGATTTGGACATATAATCGAGCCTGCAATGGTTTCAGCTTGCAACGATTTTAATTATTTGCTACAGTTTGGTACTGATGGGTATTATACGGAAATTTTGAACAATTTTGATACAAATTCTTGTAGTTCTCATAAATTTATTTTACATATTTTTTGAGCTGCTGATATACATTTTGAGGAGTTGTAATTAGACCTCTAAGTTAGGGGTGCAACTAACACGGAATATATTTTATTGAATATCGATATCAGAGTGCACTGATGAAAGTTTTCGAACGACAAAGATAGTGCAAAAATTGCATTTCCATTTTGTAAGGTCGCTCAGAAACCATGTTCAGTCCTATTTTTATCAGACGAAAATAAAAAATTTTCTAACAAAATCAAAAATATAAAAGTATCTTTTCATTAACTTTACCGAAATGTCCACTTTCACCATTTTTCTAAGAATCGTGTAAAAGTGAAATTATGTAAATAGAGTAATCTTATAAATCTTTCTGATGTAAAATTTCTGGAGCCACCATGAAGTTCCAGAGGATTAAAGGTATCAACGATAAATCATTTCCTGCAGACTTTCAAGTGATCGGTAAAAGGACAGAAATTCGCTGGCTGTCGCAAAGAACGTTAGAGGGTTGGTAAATGATGAACGAATTTTCGAAACGATCGCACACAACGAACGTCAGTCCGTGAACTTAATCGCTTTGACAATGTTCCGTGACATTTATTACCAGGGACAAGCGGCATTTCTCTCGTCATAGAACGTTGACGTTCCACGCATACCACTCAACAAGCACACGTGCAGGGTCTTTGGTCGGTTACATAGGACGTTGCATCGAGCTTTGAGATCGAACACCATGGTGGATCAAGGGGATCGGTTGAAAAACGGGTTGGGTCAGTGAGAAACGAGTGAAGATAAAAAGAGGATAACCGGGGAAAGATAGAGGGAAACAAAGGGGTGGAACTGCCGCGTAGACAGGGACAATGAGAAGTAGTTAAATAGAAAAACAGAAAACGAAAGGAATTCAGAAGACGGCTCGAGGAGAGGGAAACAAGTGGGGAAAATAAGAAAGAAACATCGGAGATAAAGGAGACAAAAAAGAAGGCGAGGAACGAACGGACGGAGAAACAAACATACTCGGTGTCTCTGAAGCACGTAGCTACCTTCTATTTGAGAGCATATTATACATACTTTGAGAACAGAAGATTTACTCGTTGCTGAAGTACTTTTGTATACCATCATAATTCTATATAAGGCTACCACATTCGTAACAACGAATGAAATATTTGCAGATTGAATATTTATCGGTTTTGAGGTTAGGTACACGTCCTAAGTTTTGAGCAACGAATCTTTTCAACAATTTCAATTCAGTTTTACAATCTTAGTTCTCAAATTAATATTGAGGGCATTGTAAATCAAATTTTAGGAATTTGAACGTTTCTGCATTTTAAGGTTAGGTACATTTAAGGTACCTCGAAATCAGTAGAACAATTTAAGCTAAATTTTTCTTCCACTTTAATTCCTAAATTTAGACAATTCTGTAACTTTGTAGAAATGAAACTTTAATCCCATAAAATAACAGAACCTTGAAAATAAAAATAAAAAATAAAATTTTAATCTTGTATACCATTTAAACTAGAAGAGCAGACCGATGCAACCATTATGGTAGTTTCATGGAGCATCAGTGTAAGTCAAGAAGATATATTTTTTATATAAAGTATACTTTATAAATTATTTAGGGTGTGTTCAGTGGAGCAACTGAGCGTAAATATAGCCAAAGGAAAGGGGTAGAAGTGAAATCAGAGACAAAGGGACAATAAAGTGCAAGAGGAAACGGTCAAGATGAGGATAGGAAGAGAGGATAGGTGTTCAAAATGCGCTTGTCGTGACTTGTTCACCATATCCAGTCACGTGCTAGTGCGTGACTTCCTTTCATCGGCTTACAAAGGAGCATCGTCCAAAAGTACCAAATGTCCTTGCGTTTTTGGTGCAATGTAGGTTTGGATCACATATGAAGCCCCGATAATCAATAAATTCTTCCACGTCCTTTGAATTTTTAGAGTTCCAAGTTTACAAATCTCTATATTCCCCAATTTCGAGCTGTTCAAATTTCCTTATAGTTTAATTTGTTAAATCTTCAAATTCTCAAACTTTGAACTTTCAAATTTCAATCTTCCTAATTTTTTAAATTTCTGAACTTCCAGTTATACAAATTTGCAAATTCCTCAAATCCTCAACTTCTCAAAGCCTTAGCTGTTCAAAACTCTACCTTACCAAATACCTAAACTTTCAAAATTAAAAAAATATTGTTAATCTCCACATGTTCTCAACAATTAACCCTGCCCTCACTTTGCATACCATTGCCATCTCCTCACGAATCCTCAATGTACCAGTTACCCGATCTAAACTCCCAAAAATCAGTTATTCAAGCAGAGAATATGCCTAGAAGGACCACGATGACTGTTACAGAGGAAATGGAGGTGAATTTCAAATTCGGAATAACGTGGTCGACCACTTCGAATAGTTCGAGTGGTGTTGCATGAACAGCGTAACGATCACAATATATATTCTTCCGAAATGGCAACGGAGCAAGACAGGTTTATGGGTTTATCGATCGCCGCTGACTCCTGGACGAACGGTATAGGCTCGAGATTGAGGGCACCGGCAACTCGGTGCAATACAACGTCGTTCAAGTAGTTGTCACTGCTTCCTGGGTCACTCTACAATGTCACAGCAAATTTGCCTTTCCTACGGGAAATATGATAGGTGAGGGGCATGTTGACTGCCATATCTTGATTTCTGTGGAGTATTTTGGAATTCTGAGATTTTTAGGCGTTTAGACATTTGACATTTGATGATTGATTTTGGGAATTTAGGAATTTCAGCACTTTGAGAATTTGAGGATCTGAGACTTTGGGGATTTTACAATTTTAGAATTTGTGGATTTGGGGTTGTGCAATTTGGTGAGAGGGAAGGAATTTGAGAATTTGGAGATTTGAGAGTTTAGGGATTTGAGAGTTTGGGGATTTGAGAGTTTGGGGATTTGAGAGTTTGGAGATTTGAGAGTTTGGGAATTTGAGAGTTTGGAGATTTGAGAGTTTGGGAATTTGAGAGTTTGGAAATTTGAGAGTTTAGGGATTTGAGAGTTTGGGGATTTGAGAGTTTGGGGATTTGAAAGTTTGGGGATTTTTCAATTTCGGGATTTGAAGATTTGGGGTTGTGGAATTTGATGAGAGTAAAGAAATTTGAGAATTTGGGGATTTTACAATTTTGATATTTGTGGAATTGGGTTTATGAAGTTTGGGGATGTGAAACTTCGATAATTTAACAATATAGAAATTGATGCATTTAAAGATTTGTACAGGATGAAATTCTGAAATTCCATTAACTTCACAAATTCATAATTGTTAAAAAATAGACTATCAGAAATATAGAAACTCATCAACCTGCGGCCATATAACGAGAACTTCCATCTTCAAAAAAACTGCACACTTCATATCCTACGTTCCAAATAACCACAATTATTATTTTAATTTAAATTTGGCTTTCAAAATGAACATATCCGCATATGACACCGTGAAAAAATAATATTTCGTTAAAATATATATTTATTGACTTGTTTCGGTATTTGTATTCTCCCTCCGAGTCGACTACAGCAATCCGTTCGGTTTCCCGTTAAAAAAAGCATACATTTGCAAATTTTCCGCGGCCGATCATTTGTTTTTCATATTCCGGAGCCCGTGTGCATATCGCATAAACTCTGGATATTGCAAAACGTCGCATTAATTGAACAAGCCCTTCGAGAAATGAAACGATGAGAAAAAATAGCGGAGAAAACAAATAAAGCGACGTTGAAACAGCAGCGTGAAAATTTGAAAACCACGGGTAGGTTGGTGATACTGAAATTTTGATCGGATCACGAATAGCAAACGAAGCGAAATGTTAATATTGAAAAACGGAGACAAAGTTGCGTTTTTCATCTACTGGAATATACAAACTGCGTTTGAATATTCATTTCGCGAGCGTCAAAACGTTCCGAAACTTGGACTTGCCATGGACACTGCATAAAAACTTGCAGTGGTTTATTCTGCAATATGTATGCTCCTACAACGTCGCAAAATAGTAACAATCTGTTATTAGTTTAAAAAACAACATTGTGGGTTTATAGTCCTAGTATATTTATCAGGATTAATAGACAAATATTTTTTAATTAGTTAATTACTTAATTTGATCAAGCATCACCTCTTACAACCTCATACTCGAACAACGCTGTAGGTTCATAATCCTAGTATATTTATCTGGATTAATAAAGTAGGCAAATATTTTTTAATTAGTTAATCACTTAATTTGATCAAGCATCACTTCTTACAACCTCACATTCGATATCACCGCATTCTTCTCACGCAACCATTCTCCCCGCATTCCGATATGAATAATTTCCTACATATTAATCCCTTGGGATTAATCGAATTAAACCGTCGGAACGTGTTAAATAAATAAATTTAATCCGAACCGCGATATCGAGCATTGTCCGCGGATTAATAATTACACGTTGTTCGAGCGTTTTCTGGCGATCTATCGCGAGCATACTCGAACGCGAGCCGCAGTTATCGAGCGGGCTATAAAGCAGCGTATGCATTCGCGGATGCATCAAAGTTCTCGTGTAACGTGTGCAACGACGGTTGGCCGAGGCCATTGATGTAACACAGCACGTACATCGGAACGAAATCGATGAGCGAACATCGAAACGAGTCCGGGCTGGATTAAACCACGCATATCTGGCATCCATTGCAGGTTGCAGTTACGTTGCCAAATATTTCTGTCGGCAGCGAGCACAGGAAGGCTCTGAAATATGACCGGCGCGACTATGCTATTCGATTGTAAAATCTGGATATATCATAGTAGAATAAATGGTTCGCCTGCAAATATTTCAGAATTGTACCGTTCGTAAAGGTTAGATATCTGAAAAACGACCATGCACGATTATTTTCACCTTCCTTCCTTCCTTCCTTCTTCTATCGCTCCCCTGTAATTACATTTCTCTTCGTATGTGTAACTTTGAGCGTTTGGATTACAGAGTCTCGTGTCATCCATCTTGTACGAAATTACTTGCGAGGTAGGGTCAAGAAAATATTTGATTTTTATACGGATATGCAAAGCATGTGTAAGTAATCATTGGTTAAGCTTTAAGTGTTTTTTGCAAATTTAATGACATAGGTTGAGAATGTGGGAATCTTTTTTTGGGAATTTAGGTATTGGAAAGTTACTTTGGATTTTGGGAATCAAGATTCCAGGGTTATGAGAAAATTAAAATTTATCAAGCTGAAATTATAAATCTACGAATCTAAAATTTTGATCTTGAAATTTATAGCTTCGGACAATTTGGAGAACGTAAGAATCAGAAAATCTAAAAATTCAAAAATAACAAAATTTTGCAATTTGCAAATTAAAAATTAGAAAGCTAGAAAATTTGAAATGATAAAATTTGAGTAAATTGCAAATTCCAACGTTCAGAGTATACAAAAGTAAGGAATTAAGGCGAATTTTGATCGCTCGATAAATCACGAGAAGTTTAAAGCCAAGCAAGCCCTTCGAGTACCCACGGAGAAATCTCGTCGGAGAACTTCAATCCAAGCGTGTTGATCACTCAGAAGGATTTGAGCCGGTGCTAGATATATGTAGAACCTTTTCACGTGGATGTAGGTAAATTTAGTTAATGATAGACGGCTCGACAACATGGCGAATACTGTGCAAGATTTAAGCAGCCTGTTGTGCATTTAAGCCGCTCTGAAACCACCAGGGTGACGGCTTGACTGGACTAATTACCCACCATGGTACGCCCAAATCCAGCCTATACTTGCTGATCGATAATCATCGGTCTATAGATTTATGGAGATAAACTTCAAAATATCTATTAAGATCAAGACATTTCTGATTGTTCATATAAAATAGTGTTCATAGAAACTATTTATGTTAACATACCATTTGAAACTATTTCTCTTCTCTGTATCTGAATGATGAAAACATATGATACACAGTTAAAGAAGATTGTTTATAAAGTGACAACATGGCGTATATTCTTGGACATGTCTGAATTATAAAGTGAATAGCAAAAGTATATCACAATATGTGATACACAATATGTGACTAGCAAAACAGTATATCATAACAGTGACAGCATATGTAATAGTTAAATGGTATAATTATAAACTGATACACTAAATAAAAATATGACAAAGTAGATATGTACAATGTTACTTTTGGTCAGGTATTAACTCTTTTCTTAACTAATTTATTCTCTAACTTCAGACTTTATAATTAACACATGTGCTCTCTGTTCCTACAACACATGTTGCTATAACATATGTCCTTCACACTACATGTCCTCCCAGCGTCAGGTGCTTTCATCATCATATTTTAAATTTATTTCCAACATAGAAGTATCTCGTTATACGTAGTAACAATGCTACAGTAACAACAATACAATGGCACTTACATAATAATAACAGGACAAAAGCACCAATATATTTGCAACGTAGAATAGCTGAAGAAGTCAGAGAAGTTTCGAAATAACCAGAATGAAAATCTCGTTTATACAGAGCAAACCACAGAGTGAAGAGGTTAAGAAGGAATTAGAGGACGTCATTCGACGATGATACCGGAATCTTAACAGGACTTTACATGATCGCGAGTTGTTCTGACAGTTTCGTCTAACTGTTCCCGGTTTCGTAGCAGACAGCCAGAGAATAAGCTCGCGGGCAATAATTCCTCTCGCAGGGAAATGGATTTTCCATAAGCGGAAAGGTAACTGTGTTCTACAAAATGTTCGAGGCAAACTTTTGCTCGAGAATATTCTTCGTCTGGAATCTCGTACGCGTCAGAAAATGTTGTCAAACTCGTAAGACCCGGTGTTAACTTCATCTTGCATGGCGTTCGTTATACGAGTTTGCGAAATATTTTACGAGCAAAATACTCTTTTCTTTGGTTTTTATTATTAGGTTGCTCGATTACGTTTATTTTGTAAAGTGCTGACAACGCGTTACGTCGTCGAGTTCATAAAATTTTCCATTTTGATCCTCGACTTTCGTTGCCCTTTTCTTTTCTACATGCCCGAGCACGTTTCTGCTGCAGGAACGAATGAAAAGACGGACGAGAATGGCCCGATAAGCTCGAGTTCGAACACATCGATCGATATGCATGGCGGACCTCGGTTAGGTCTGATTTTGCCTCGGGTTAGGTCTGACTAAGATGAAACCCACCCTCCTTCCGTTTGCTCGATTTGTACGAATAAAATGGACATCGTTATGCCCACTGTTGTAAAAATCTTTCTCCTCCTGTTAAACTTGTTGTGAACGTTAGCATAAATCTCTTGAAAAAAAAATATTAGCTCGAAAAGAATTTTTTAAAAAGAATCCTAAACCTCCCTACTCGAAAGGTGACTCACTATTCAGTTTAAAACAACAATTTCAAATAAATATTTTTTAACTGAATCTGTGATATCATACATATGGTGTATAAACATAGTGAAGCAGACAATAATAATTAATAATAGAGAATTAATAGTATTAAATAAATTCAGCAAATTTTTTAACCAAAAAGTTTTAAAGTTAATATCTGACAACATCAAAAATATTTGAGGTTAGGTAACAGCAATAACATAATAAAATATCTATATCTCAGTGACATATTTATAATGATATATCTAAACTAATAACTTTCTAAATTTACAAATTTTTATATTTATTTTCTATCTTATCAATATTGATGTTTTCGTGTAATTCATCCACGCTCACGATTTTCAGTCAATAGCTGTTAAGTCGAGTCTCCGCCATTTTCTCTAGGGAAGTCGGTACTCTTTCACCAACACTCTCGTATTTAAAGCCGGCTGTATTCATGATGCATTAACGGCCACCGCGCAAAGCCCTAAAATTCGATAATTGATCGTTTAACGACGATAATCGCACCCCCGCGATAGTTACTTCGAACGAGTTAAAAAATTGCAGTTCAACGGCAGTTTAGTGGATGGATTATACTTGGCAGTAAATCAAGCTTTTGGAAAACGAATCACTTTACTCGATGTTATTCGTTCATCGCTCAAAACATCGACGGGGAATAATATTATTGCAAAGTTAACTGTTATGATAATGGATGGAAAGGAGCGGATCAATGTAAATCTCGTAGCGAGTTAATATTAGCGTGTTCCGACAGAGAGTGAAAAATGTATCGATATCAAACATGGACGAATTTATTTTTACCGTTGAATCAGCGTAGCGGAATAACGTCACGAACCTTGCTAAATACTGTTGCAGCAAATGTAGGAATTTGGGAACAAATTTAGGTAGTGAAACTTGATGATTCAGAAACGTATGAATTTAGAAGTTCAAGAATTTAGAGATATTCAGAGATAATTTAGAGACGTATGGATCTGGAAATGTAGAAATCTATAAACTTTGAAAATTTTTTACATATTTTATACATCTAATTTAAAGAAACGTGCGTTGTATGTTGGAATATATTTGAATATTAAAAGCAGTAATCAAATGTGCGTCCTATGCAAAATAACGCGGCACTCCTGGATCTTTTCCAGTTCAGAGGATCACGGTTTGAAAGCGGAGTTTTAAAGCAGTTTTTAAGTTGCGTTGAAAATTCTATGTAAACGGGGAGCCTTAACATCCGCTCTCGTATACTTGAAATTCCACCGTGCGAAAATTCGATGGAGCAACGATGCAGAAACTTGAAAATTTTCCAGCTGGAATTCCAATCACTTGTTTCACAGTTATTCAGGGAAGTTTCGAGCAGGCCAAAATGGAGTTTTAAAATCGACCCGATGCCTTCAATTCGCATCACTCGACGGCTCGGTAATTGCGAACAATTAACGGGAATTTCGAACTCGGTAATAATCGGTCGATCCGGAAGTTGAACGAAGGGTAGGTGGCACGAGGCCTCGCGTTTCACGGTTCTGAAAGCGAAAAACTTTTGACCCGGTTCCTCGAGATCCTCCGTAAGACCAGAACTTCTGTCACGGACCCTTCACCGCGAAATTACGTTTCAACCGCTCCGCGGGATCAGCTCTTTTTTTGCGAACGGATCAAGGAGAGAGGCGAGCGAACGGAAGAAACTCGTGGTGAAATCGAGAAAATTTAAATATACCGGCCGGAAATTCAGAATCCATCGTCGGTGACCCGTGATCCCCTACAGAAAGTTCACTGATAAAAATTCTTTTCGAAACGGGTCAACCAATGTTATTGAATCGTGCGCGTCCCTAACTAACCCTGGAACTACTCTGACAATTGCAAAGGTTATCTCTTCTTCGTTAATTACATGCGACGATTGAAGAGATCGGCAAATTATTTTCATACGTTTCATGCTCCCTTAAACATTATTATCGCGGACTAAGACTCTTCCTCTATGTATAATAATTCAATGGCAAAGAGGTTTTTGTGTCAAGCTGCTTCCGCATGGAGACACTCAATTTCTGATGATGCTCCTTGGTGATCAAACGGGGTTGTGATTTCTGTACCTACGTTAAATATTTTGATATAGATATTAGGCATCATGGTTGATGTTTATGATCAATGTTTTTAAGATTCCAAGATTTACAGACTTAAAGATTTAAGAATTTATTTAAGGATTGTTTATTTAAGAATTCAAGGGTTGAAGCATTCAAGAGTCGAAGGTTTTAAAGTTTCAAAAGAAATAACAAATAAAAAATTCAAGCATTTAAATGTTCGAAGACTCAAAGATCAATATTAATTATTTATTTGTCAAATACTAAAAAAATGTTGATGGAAATTGTAAGCACACTTCATTTTCAGTCAGTCTATTTTTTTTAACAATGCTATTACCTTGTGGTAGAAAATGTACAAAGAGAATTTTCTCCAAAAAAGTGTAATAATTGCACAAATAAAAATAGCGTCGTTTCTTTCGCATTTCCGCATGGTCCAACAAAATGGTAAATACACAACAGTAATCTGGCTAAAAGTGATCTAGACTAATTTGTCCAGCAGTATAAACGACTGTGATCTTAATTACAATGGGAATAAATGGTAGCTCGGTTAGAATTTACCTGAGGCATTAGTGAAATTTGTATAACGATTATGGTATACCGCTAGCATTTCGCAACAAGAATGGTTTCCATTGTACCCGGAAAGAGAGCAATAACGCCTGGGGGTAAGAGGATTTGAAGAACAACACGTTCTTAAGACTTCATCTTCGTATCTCGTATTCAGAGAGTTTGTACGTACACACGTTTGATGTCTTAGAACAGTAATCTCGTCTAGCAAAAGGTTTCAGTGCAAAGGAACGACCGGAAGAATAAATTAGATTTTATTGGTCTCTCTGTTAGGCGTATCGTTTGGCGAGCAATTAATGCATATTTATTCGCGGCGCGGCTCAACAAGGCGGCGTTAAATAATGCAATTCTATTCAAGCCATAACCGGTCGTACATCGTTGGCAATTCTCGAAGCTTCTGGGACGACTGTCTCAAAGCGAACGTCGGTCCATTGTTGTAGAATGAAAGTTCAACGACGCGATGGTAAATTAAAGCACGGCATTAAATTCCAGCACGAGCAAAACGATCCTTACGATATGAAATGCGGCTATCTGTACGCTCGTTCGTTTCCGCGTTCGCCTCGTGATTCTGAATTTTCATTGCGCTGCAGAATCTCGTTATATTGCCACCGATGGAGCTGTACGAGCAGAAAATTCTTGCAATTGACGATATAAAAACAGTGCTCTGGAAGGTGAATGTCTGGCACGATATTATGACAGAAGACGGTGCGTGAAACCAGAATTTAATCAGAATATTGTATGGAAAGTATTTTATGGAGACTCGAAATAATACTTGTATATTTCTTCATTTATCTACTTACATTACGTTATTTATATTAATTAGAAGCAATTTTTTATATTTTTGTTGTAACATAGTAGTGTAAACGTCTTTTGTTGTAATATAGTGTACAATTATATTAACAGTTAATAATACTTATCAATACATTGCATGTCACTGAACAAGTTGTGTCATAACCTCAAATTATTGTCCACGGTTAATCACTCAGCAAGAAAATTGTTGACTTGTACATTTAATAATGTGGCTTGTATATTTGATAATACAGACATTTTCCAGTGAAATCACTGTACTGCAGATTTTAAACCACATTTTATACATATGTGTATACGTAATGATTACATGAATTCTTATTAATTGAATGTATGTAAAAATCATGTCTATTGTCTATTGCATAGCTAGTTTTATACATATGAAGAGTTGACTGCTGTATATATAATATAATATGACTAATTTATTTTTAAACAATTAATAATACTTTCTCATTCGTATTTTTGTACTAGCATAGTCATCCATATTTGTCGCGAACATACCTTCACAATTAAGAGAATAAATTTTAAACCTATGTAAAAATGTGTAAGTGTAGTCAAATTTATCACGTAAGCAATAAAAATAAAAATTTCCGATACTTTGTTCGGTGTAGTCGATTAAATTATCCTAGTGTCTGCCTTATACGAGAAGAACAATCGTGCGATAACAATAGCATCGGTGGCCGTTGGAGCCGGATTTCCCGTCGAAAGAAATAATTATTATTCCTGGACCGACTTTGTTCGCCGCGTTAATTGCTGGCTCCCGTTTCGAACGAAATAAAACGATTCTGGTTGAGATTCGAATCGGTAGCGAAATATCAGTTTATCCGGGTGCCCGTTTCGACAAGCAACGGTGTAGCAGCGGCAGTGGCAACGGCTGGAGAAAAGCGAACCGAATAGGGAGAACGAGGCGATGGAAAAAAGAGAAAAGAAAGGAAAAAGAAAGAAGTACAAAAAGCAACGGAAAAGAGATTCCAGTAACGAACGGAGGTTGCTCACGGTTTCTAATGAATCCCACGGGTGAAGATCGCGCGAGAAACGAGAATAAGGTAAGAGCAGGCAAGTGGAACGAAGAGAAAGAGAAAGAAAGACGGAGACGAGCAGAGTATCTACTGATAAAGCAAACTTTCTCGTAAAAATAATTTCTTCGTCGGTCCGTGGCGTGTAGCTCCTTCAGAGACGCAAGTTTTCTTCTGAAAACTTTTACACGGCCAGCCAGTCGATCTTTTCCCGCTCTTTTTTTTTCTTCTTCATTCGCACACATTCCTGTTGCAGCAATTGCCTTCGCCGGGGGGATCAGAAAATTGCTAATTTGCAATTTACGGTTTTCACGGGCATTTGCATCGTGGCGAGGAAAAAAAAATGAAGCCCAGACGGTTCGGTTGTTCGGGAATATATTAAACGCGTATTAAAACGAACGGGATAAAAATTCAACGGCCGGTATCTCGAGTTCGTTTAAGACGCGAATCGATATGGAAATGAAGGACCTTCATTTCAGTAATTAAAACGGAACACTTCTGTTTAACAATGAGAATAAAAGGTCGTTCATTATTTCTGGTTTAACTGCTTTTATTTAGCCGACATCCGCCGAGCGGAAGCTCTTGAATTTATTAATGCGTCATGCGATTTGGAACGGTTAAAGGACAAATTATTTTTACGGGATTTGCAGCTGTAACTTATGGTCGTGAACGTAATCCTAGCAATACTGCGGTTAGTTTTATTCGTGGATCTACGCGTAACATTACAAATGTCGAGTTTAATATGTTCAACAGTGTCTTAAAACAACAATGATTTTGGAATATTTAAACTTCTAAATTTAAGTTCCCATTTGAATAGATATAAATGTCAGTAAAGTAATATATTGCCGATTAATATCTGTCGTACTAAATAACAATAAACTCGTGAATTTCAATTAAAGTAATTGCAACGCCGCCCATAAAGATAATTCATAACCGGTTATAATATAATAATGTACTTACTCGATAATCGATACACCATAACGGTTTCTGTTATGCAATTAACATATCACCGAGTGGTAACAATAAAATCATTCAAATTCTATCTTTGTCATTTACTCTATCAGGTCGTTAATATACGCAATTAATTCGAACTGTAGATTTTGTGTATAATGCTATTTCGTAAACGCGTTGAAGGGTGAAATTAAAGCGAAATTATGAGCCTCCGATTTCTGGGTATAGAAACCGCGATAATTCGCTAAGATAAAATTCTCCCTTACTGAAAAATGTTTGCTATCCGAGTGCGTAGCGGAAGACTGATGAAAACGCTATGAAACGTTCTTGGAATCGTAAGAAGATCTTTATGGTACCCTTTCTTTTCCCTTGCTCCGATAACGATCATTTACTTTCCACCCTGCAATCTCTGCAATCTATCCGATTATCTAAATTCGGGTAATGTATTTTGCCTAATGGAATAAATGTCTTACACTCGAATTGCTGGTGTTATTGATCGTTTTCTGAGAATTAAATACCTACAGGAAAAAATTAGTGGTCGGACTCTGATATAAATTATGGAAAATACAAATAGATAGTTTATCTGTTTTATATTGTCATTTGTTTGGGATTATTTAATTTTAGGACTCTTTATGCTGACAGTGATGTGCACTAACAGATTGAAAGATTAAATAGTTTTGTTCTCAATAATGTGCGTTATAGAATACTTCACTGTGAACTTCAATTTTCAATATGGCGATCATGTGCAACCATCGTTGGAGATTCAGTTAAATTAATTATTTGTAGGAAAAGCAAAGGAAAGAAACTGTCCAGGGCTCTTAATATTGAGACAATAATATATACTGACATATTAAAAGATAAAATTGAAAGATTAAGTACTCTACTTTTCAATAATTTTAATTATATGCTTGGCCGCTAGCGTCATTTTTCAATATGGCGGCCTACGTGCTAACCTATAATTTCGTACGCAGTTGCGTCTCGTCTAACTATTACTAAAACGTTACAACTAAAGAAGTTTAAAAAGTTGAAACACTTTGCATTTAACAATCTTCGATTCGTACAGATTATAACTGAATTTCAAATTCAAGTCTATTAAATTAATAAGGTTCATTCCAAGTCACGTGACATATTGCAGTTTAACAGTGTAATACATACCGAATAATTTTTCGATCAGCTACGATTATTCCGTGAAGCGACCACGATAAATTCTTTCGGTGTGACGTTTACATAGGGAAGAAAGATTCAAGCGAGTCGATTATTGTTCATGCATTATGTTTTGTCTTCTCGCATCTGGGGTAGCATCACGGACCGACAGAAGAAAATTACGATCTTCATACCGGTGGAAAGCTGCAATGGACGTAAAAAGGACGGCGAGCTTTTCTCGTGCAAGCGCTATTTCTCATGTTCAACGACGTACGTTGGCTCGATTCTTTTCGTGACAAACGTTTTTGAAATTTACGTCCTACTCGATACTATGGCTCGCAGACGGCCACCTTTTATTGGCATTCTAGCGTACACCCAGGACAAACATTCGTCAGAATTGCGGCGGAATGAAAGTCAATTCGTCGGGTCATTCGTTTAGGCTGTCTGCATATCTCAGTGTTCGAGTTTGTATATTGTTGCGGAACAACGAGAGTTACAGCAACGCGGGGAAAATGTAAAATGATGCGACTGCGAGAGTCAACGCGTTTGCCTTTCTCCGGGAAACGATCAATCCCTGCATCTTTCACGAACGTCGTTTGTTCTGCCTCGAGGAAATGTCGACTACGTGCACGGAAAACTTGTGGAATAGAGTTTTCAAGTATTCCTATTGACGGAATTAGGAATGGATCCCTGTAAGCTATGCTGCGAGATTTCCGTGTACGTGCACCTTCGAATCTACATTTTTGTACCTTTATACTTGTAAATTACAAGAAAGATGTGTATTCAAATTTTTCTTGCAGATTTCAAAATATTTACAGATTTAATTTCACTATAATCCGCTAAAATCAGGCAATACTCTTAATCGACGAATTACAGAATCATTGGAACCACTAATAGCCAAACGACAAGAAGTTCCTTCATTCGCCTAATAGCAAAGTTCCAATCGCCGTTTCTATTAAAGCGAAACCAACCAAGCCGAAAATCTATTCGGAAAGTTTGTCGTTTGATTAACAAAGACAGTAATACCGGGGAAATGAAATTACGTGAATATCGGTGTGTAAGTGAAACGGAATCATCATTTCAGTCTACGGTTATCTCATCCATTTCACGTACGTTACATTTCAATTTGCATATCTCTGAATCTCGAGCGTATTCGTTCAGAACGTAAGAAGAGAATTTGTTAGGAAGTTAATTCGCTTGGGACAAATGAAACTTGCGAGTTTTTTGTATGTTCGAAAACTCGATATTTTGAGCGGAGATTAATTGATTGTGATTGTTAGACGATATTCGTTAATTAAGTGGTCCGTATTCCATGTCACGGGTTCGGATTCAGCGGATAGCTCAGCAACCCCACAAGTTGAGTGCAATCACATCGCCTTTACCGTGTCAATATTGACACAGAAACGCAATCGAGCTAACCATTGAATTTCCGAATTCTGTTTACCGATCGGATCGAAGAATCGAATGACAATAGGGTACGGTAGGTAAACGAGTATTCCTCAGAAATTTTACTCATATATTTTGAATATTTGGTTACGTTCTTTTGTGAGAATGAGTGTGGAGGATAGAGTTCTCATTTTATTTTCTGTTCAAATATTTTAAATATCCAAATTTCTAAATTCTATAATTTATTTTATTATCACAGCTGAACATCCCCATCTTTCCTTCACAAAGTTGACTATTTTTGTAACGTTACAAAAGTTACAGCAAACTATAAGAAACTTTGAAACGTCATAATAATGCAATAGAACAACAATCACGGTCCAAGTATCAATCGAAAGAAAAATACACAGATTTGATAGAAATACGATAATTGCTTGCCCGCAGATAATCGTAGATAATTCTAATGGTTATAATGTAGATTGCCAGTTTGTCGAAACTGAACTCTCATGAATAAGCATACAGATTCGACGCAATCACATTGTTCCAGTAAATATTGGCACAGAAACGGAATGGAACCGCGGCTCGATTTTCCAAATTCTATCCATCGGGGCTGTGTACATATAGACAGTAGTATGGTTGATAATGGAATTATGATAGAATCGTATAATAATAATTACCATCTCACCCCAACTTTGTTCAGTTCGCGATTTTGATCGGTCGATACTCCGCAACAAGAATAACAGAAATTATTCTAGCGTACGGGACTCGGGGAAATGTTGATCTCTGACTCCACACGATTATCAGTTAATTAGGGCAATAGCAAAATTAGTCAGCTCATTTCGATTTCAGTCGACGCTGATTATATTTAGACTGCTGAGATTGAATTACTGTTATTTCATAGATATTTGCTTAACGCGATTATTCGGGGCCAAAAGGATATTCATTTCGTTTACCCCGATCGAAATTGTATTATCTCTTTGTATAATTCTATGAAAGTTTTAGTGTTCTGCTAATAGTTTTTATTTGTATTCTTTTTTAATATTTCTGGTATAGTAGTCAATGTGATATTTTTATTAAAATTCACTACAATATGAATCATCAAACGGGAATGATATTTTGGAACATAGTTTAGTATAAATTGCGTGAATTTTATGCATAATTTACCACACAATCAAGGAATTCTTCAATTAAAATTCAAAGCGTAGTTTCAAGCTGTTTATTAATTTTCAGAAACCATTTAACGGTTGCGTGTTTGCATCAATCTAGGCATGCAATTATTACAGTACACTATTATGTAAATTAAGGTTACAGTTTACTGTTCTAACGTGAGTTCAATTTCCATATAATCTTCTTGAATATTAATGCATCGTTGACTGGTTAACTTGCGCATTGTTAGTACAATCAAACATTTAGAACTAATATTTATTTCCTGCAAATTTATGGTAATACGATATAGATTAGAGAGCGTTCCTCCGCAAGAGAGATCCCTCTAGCAAAGAAGAGAAGGCAGAGAAGCGTGACTTATGTAGTTAAACAAAACCGTTTAATATCGGCAGCAGTTCGACTTGGAGTGAATTTTCACTTGGCCGACTCCTGGGGCGTTTCTGTTCTCTGTCAGCCACGAAACGGCGTGCCCTCAGGTAGCAACCAGCCGCGACCTCACGATGCACGCCACATCCATCAAGTCGGATGAAACCACCGTTCTCTCGCGTATAGGTGACGTAAGTTCCGTCTGCAACGGGAACCGTGCAGCACACGCCTTGCACGGGAATTACGCAACTCAAGGGAAACTGTGTACACACGGATATCGTCCGGATACGTTCTTGTTCACTGGCGGAGAACAAATGGCATGACTACCACCGTGTAATGAAACTCCTCGATCTAATCTTTGCTCGAAAATGCGACTTTCTATACTTCTACACTTTACCTATCAAGGTCACTTTTGCAGGGATTACACCTGATGCATGACCTTTCACGTTTAACTGCCATGTGGAAGTACTTCATATACCATATCTGTTGTTTTTGAAAAAAGATGATCATAGCAGAATCCTGCAGGAAAGTCATTCATGTGTATCATACGTAGGTTAGGTATCAAATTATTTAAATGACTTGTTCATATATTTATCGTTTTGTATTAAAAAATTCGTTGGTTAATATCTATATTGATATTTATCTATACAATTCTTTAACTAAAGAGTTTGAGATCCAAATACTCATATTCGACACACGAGTCCATATCTCACACATGGACAGGATTAATCCACATAATGGACGTTCCAGATCCACCCCATCAATAACATCAATAAACATACGCTTACATCGATAGTACCGTATAATTTGAACATATCAAACAACATAAGTAATCAGAATCTCGTCAACTCACATAAAATATTATTAGACATAATCGAACAAGTAAGCGAACATTCACTTGCAAATCCTTCGATCCAAGAATGTTCCTGCATCTAGGGTAGAATCTGATAGCCTAGCAAGTCCAATTGTATGTCCAAGTTCGAAACGCGTACGTCTTATCCATTCCGTTCGTACTTCCGCTTTAACCAATCCTCTTCAACCTCTTATAGTCGTTGGACGTTGATCGGATTGCTGGATTGGGAATCGAAGCCAGATCTCTCGTTGGTCAGACTACTAACCCATCCAATCGAGCCATCCAGACCGCTGACGAGATCCTCCTAAGCTCTATATTCGAGAATGACCACGATTCGTATTACAGATTACTATTTTTCACTAAAAGTCATCATTCGGTAACTAGTAAGCCGATTGGACAGATCAATCACTTGAGAGTTTAACTCTTTGCAGGTTCTGCTGCTGGTACGTTTTTCGTAAGAAAAAACCTACTTTGATCAATTCTTTTCAAGTTTATTATTAACTGTTGCTATTGTATTTATGTATTACATACTACTATATGTATTATATGTAGAATTTGTATAATACTACAGATTTAGTTAAAGACCTCTTAGATTGTTAACCCGATTGGAGGGTCATCCTCCAAGCTCAAAGGGTTAATGGAACACCAATTTCGCGGATCGATGGATTATTTTCTGTCCCATTTGAGCAGGCTGTAACAACTTTATGCGGCACACGGCTCCTCAGAATGGCTCGACAAATCTCACTTTATTTCACTGTAACGCGCTAAAACGCCCGCTGCTTTATGCGGCTAGTTATTCCGCCGAGTTAATACATTTCCGCTTGTGTGCACGTAAACGGAAGCTCGCAGGATGTGTCCCGTTCCTTGTAATTAAGGACCTAAGCCGTTGAAATATCTACGGATACGGGCGAACAAACTTCGCAGCTGCAAGAGATTTCTGTCTAATGATATGACGTCGCCTTTTAACAACGAAACTCTTATCTATTCGCCTGTAAGACGTGACATATATGACCCTACAAAAATGAGTATTACTCTTTTTATCGCACGTTGGCAGAATTATCTTGTGACATTTTACTAGGATTTCAAGTTTGATGGAAATAAGGGTGACTTTTTAAGGGAAATATGTCGGTGAAATAATTTTACAGAATTTTACTGTTTGACTCGTTTACCGTCTTTCTGACAAGTCTAAAAATTCTAAAAGATTGACAAGTTCAAAAATTCTCAAGGTTTGACAAGTTCAAAAATTCCTAAAGTCTGACAATTCCAACAATTTTTAAAGTTTGACAGATACAAAAATATTCGTAGTCCAAGAAATTTAAAAATTCTCAGTTTTACAAATCCAAAAATTCTCATAGTCTAACAAATTCAAAAATTTCCAAAGTCTGACAAATCCAAAAATTCCCAAAGTCTGACAATTCCAAAAATTTTTAAAGCTTGACAGATACAAAAATTCTCATAGTCCAAGAAATTTAAAAATTCTCAGTTTCACAAATCCAAAAATTCTCATAATCTAACAAATTAAAAAATTTCAAAACTCCACAATTGCAGATTCTTACATTCTCAAACTCCCACAATCTTAAATCCTCAAACTTTCAAAATCCCCCACACACTAATTACGAAAATTCACAAAACAGAACTGCAAGTTTCAAGACAACCTCCTCCACAAAATTTGCCACAAATTAATGAACAGCTCTCGATACAGTAACAGGATATCCGTAGAGCTCAGAAGGTGAAGCTCGAAGCGTTCGATGTTGTTGTAAAATTAACGCATTACAGAATTAACGCTCATAAAATATTCATTTCGAAGAGGGTGCGTAAATTTTAGCCCGGGTCAGGGTTGGGCCCTGAAGCACGGTAAATACCAGCGCTAATTAATCACTCTCAGACAAATTGCCGAATCCCGGCATTTTGCTCGTACCACCGGAAGTCTGGGACCATGGGGCGTGTCTGGTTCTTGTTGCTTCTGCTCCGTGTAGTATCTTGCTTGGATCAGCCCAAGAATTTCTCCTGGAGCTTGCCTAGTAAGAAACTTCCCTTGTACGGAATGTAGCAAGAAATAACGAGGGGACAAATAAAAGAAGGCTGTACAGGATGAACGACGATGATTGCGGATATTTGTCCTCGACAAATCTGCGACAGATGTTTAGGTAAAATATGCATGTATTAATGCATCAAATGGGGATTTGAGAATTTGGGGATGTGGGAATTTGAGGGTTTGAGAATGTTAGCGCAGTGTTAAAAGTAAAAAGGCTTTAGTTATGAGAAGAAGATTATAATATCATATACACACAAGATAGCAAAGTTATACGTAATGAACTGAATATTGGAATAATCTTAATACAAAAAATATCGTCTTTTTACGCACGATGCGCTACAACGCATGGCGGTCTACTACAACGCCACCCAACGGCGGGGTCTTCACACTAACGCAACGTCTCCACGCGCGAATTATAACCTCTACAGAGAATTTGGGGATGTGAGAATTTGGGGACGTGAGAATTGGGGGATGTGGGAATTTGGAAATGAGGAAATTTGGAGATGTGGGAATTTGGAGATGTGGGTATTTGGGGATGTGGGAATTTGGGGATGTGGGAATTAGGAGATGTGGGAATTTGGGAATGTGGGAATTAGGAAATGTGAGAATTTGGGGATGTGGGAATTTGGAGATTTGGGTATTTGGAGATGTGGGAATTTGGGAATGTGGGAATTAGGAGATGTGGGAATTTGGGGATGTGGGAATTAGGAGATGTGAGAATTCGGAGATGTGGGAATTTGGGGATGTGGAAATTAGGAGATGTGAGAATTTGGAGATTTGGGTATTTGGGGATGTGGGAATTAGGAGATGTGAGAATTTGGGGATGTGGGAATTTGGAGATTTGGGTATTTGGGGATGTTGGAATTCGGGGGTGTGGGAATTTGGAGATGTGGGAATTCGGGGGTGTGGGAATTTGAAGATGTGGGAATTGGAAATGTTGGAATTTGGGGATATGGGAATTTGAGGATGTGGGAATTTGGAAGTGAGGAAATTTGGAAATGAAGAAATTTGGGAATGTGGCAATTTGTGGACGTAAGAATTCGATAATGTGGGAATTTGAGGGTTTGAGAATTTGGTGGCGCGGGAATCTAAAGATTTGAGAATTCTCAAAATACTTCTGTTGCATAGCTCAAAAAATAAAGTTAAAAACTCCAGAATTAAATTGAGATAATCGCATCCCTTAATGGCCGGTCCAGAGATCGATGCCAGTTACATCCACTTTTAATATAAAGGATATCAGTCCAGCCCTGACAGCTGTATCGATGCAGAAGTAATGCGAAGATGGAAGGGATTATTTTAAAAAGCTACAAAGATTTACGAGAAGAGACGAAGCTGCGGGAACAGGGGATTAAGAAGAGCCGAGATCAGATCTTCTTGTTGACGTTATTAATGGCGAAGTTCGCTAAAGGCGATGACGACGTTGAGACAAACGAAGTGCTCCATTTAAGCTGATTTATCGAAAATTCTCTGCGTAGTTTGAAAGGTTCTTAAGCATTAATAAACCTCATTCTCAAGCATTCTAGATCTTATTGATCTGGAATGGAATGGTTCGAAATGGTTGAGTTAAAAACTTTTGTCATTTTGTGAGGAGATACTGATCTA
This sequence comes from Megachile rotundata, assembly GCF_050947335.1. Taxonomy (NCBI): domain Eukaryota; kingdom Metazoa; phylum Arthropoda; class Insecta; order Hymenoptera; family Megachilidae; genus Megachile; species Megachile rotundata. Next base: position 15,002,536 of record NC_134983.1, read on the forward strand.
ATGTTAAATCTTATTGTTTTGATAGGTTGTTGCCTTTGTGTCCTCAATTTTCAACCATTTATACCACAGGAAAAAATTATTCTTAGCACTACTTCCTTAACAACATAACCTAAAATATAAAATTCAATATAATCTTCGTATGATGAAAAAGAAAATAAAGTCTTGTCACATGAATTGAACAAACGTCATCCATCGATAAAAAGTTATATAAAAAGTGATATAACTGTTTGTCTAAGTCAATGTTATATTTATAGTTTTCCGTTTTCGTGAATTTATAGTAAAATTCGTATCGAATAATTCTTGTCGAACGACCTCCAGTTGAAAATAGCTTAAAGCCCCTTCCCTAGAAGGCGTTTCTTAGCTCCTTGCATATATGTATTCCATGGGTGGGTGTAACGAGATGTTGTAACTTATGTCACCTTCACGAACTTCAACTACTATTGTAAGGGGTGAAAATTTAGGGGTGAAGGTTAAACGAATGTGCGCGTTCATGTTGAACAGCCAGAACGTTGCGACTAAAATACAGCTGTGCAGGATAGAATAAACGGGATTGTGTTGTAAATCAAAACGAACTACCGGAAAGACAAACAGAGAGACCTACGAAATTGGACAAATGCTAATTTCAGACGATTATTTATCGGATTTGGGAAATTGGGGATTTGCGAAGTAGATTCAAGGAATTTGGTAACTTTGAAGATTTGCAGGATTTGGGAATTTTTTAATTTTTGTTAGGAATTTGGAGTTATAGAAATTTTTAAGAGATGAAGAGATGGAGTTTGAGAAATTAGGTAATTTGAGAATTTGGGGGTATAGAAATTTTCTTAGGGAATGAAGAGATGGAGTTTGAGAAATTAGGTAATTTGAGAAATTAGTAATGTGAGAATTTTGGGATGTGGAAATTTGGGGGTTTGAGAATTTCAAAATTTGGGAATTTGGGGGATTGAGAATTTGAGGATATGAGGACTTAGGCATGTGGGAATTTGGGGGTTTGAGAATTTAGAGATGTGGGAATTTGGAGATGTGGGAATTAGGGGGTGTGGGAATTCGGGCATGTGGGAATTTGGAAATGAGGAAATTTGGAGATGTGGGAATTTGGGGATGTAGGAATTTGGAGATGCGGGAATTGGGGGATGTGGGAATTTGGAAATGAGGAAATTTGGAGATGTGGGAATTTGGGGATGTGGGAATTTGGGGATGTGGGAATTTGGGGATGTGGGAACTTGGGAATGTGGGAATTTGGAAATGTGGAAATTTGGAGATGTGCGAATTTGGTGATGTCTAGGATTATAAAAAAAATCTAGGATCATAAAAATTTGAGGCTACAGAAATCTACGATTATACCTCATAAAATACCAAAATCTGAAGCTATAAAAATTTGTAGATACCAACAATTGCAAACTGTAACCTTGCAAAGACCTCCCAGCACTAAACGCAGAATATCTCTGCATTACAAGAATCCCTGAAACGTCCATGGCAAAATACCAAGAGTATACCTTATTCATCTGAGCCCATGACCACATTCAAATGGCACGTCGTTCCTCTACGGTCAGAATTCGTACCTAAAACGTAGCAACCTTTGTACATCTGCATTGTACACGCAACGTATTTCATTGCATGAAATATACTCGCGTTTATTCGCAGGACGAAATGAAACATCGGGTCCAACCAAAGTTCCGCATACGAAATTCTTTTGTACAAATGTTCCGTGTGTTTTCATTTCGGGGATATTATACGAACAAACATTGGGGACAAACGGAAAATTCTTAGCTTAATAAGAAATAATGGGACAAACGTGACACGGTGAAAAGAAACTTTTGCGCGAAACTTTCCTTCTCATTTTGGTCTTAAGACTCTCTGAGAAAGTTTCTTTTTTTTGGGCTGAAGAGGTCGCCTTTTTCTCGACTTTACTTTCTCCGGACGGTGGTTGTAAACAGAACCGAAGGGAAAACGCGATACTCGCTCGTAAATTTCCTACATTAAAATTTCTCATAACCACATCTCTTTTTTTCTTGACGTTATTTTCCGGAGGTCGTTCGTTTCAGGGCTGTCTCCTCTTCGAGCAGGTTAATCGCTTGTAACATTGCCTCTGTGTATCTGCACTCTTTTATTCTCGATTCTTTTACTCGCCTCTTTCTTCTTTTTCTAGCGAATTACGCCGACGAACAATGCCACATTAATTTCCTCCTTTTTGCTTCCGCTTCTCTCCATTGCACCTTGTAAAGCTCTTAACGATACAGTTTCTCTGTTGACACTGCTTGAATAGTTCTCGTATATCTGCCACTATATTTTTCTAAGCTACTTGGTAGTAATAGTTGAAGACATTGGTACTTTAATACCACAATATTAATTCATAATCGAATATTATAATAGATGGATGAAATGTTTATTATGATTTAGCTGTTCTACTAGAATTAATTATTATAAGTAATCAATTTTAAAATTTCAAAATTTGAAATCAAGTTTAAAAATAATAACAGAGGTAAAATTTATGAACTGTTTAATCAAGTTTGATAATCTTAATGCAGATAAAATGTATGGATTTTGAAATGAAGTTTAAAAATCATAACACAGGTACAATTTATAAATTGTTAAATTAAGCTTGAAAATCTTAATGCAGATATAATATATGAATTTTGAAATGAAGTTTAAAAATAATAACAGAGATAAAATTAATAAATTGTCTAATCAAGTTTGAAAATAATAACACAGGTAAAATATATGAATTTTGAAATAAAGTTTAAAAATCATAACATAGGTAAAATTTATAAATTGTCTAATCAAGTTTGAAAATAATAACACAGGTAAAATATATGAATTTTGAAATGAAGTTTAAAAATCATAACATAGATAAAATTTATAAATTGTCTAATCAAGTTTGAAAATAATAACACAGGTAAAATATATGAATTTTGAAATCAAGTTTAAAAATCATAACATAGGTAAAATTTATAAATTGTCTAATTAAGTTTGAAAATAATAACACAGGTAAAATATATGAATTTTGAAATCAAGTTTAAAAATCATAACATAGATAAAATTTATAAATTGTCTAATCAAGTTTGAAAATAATAACACAGGTAAAATATATGAATTTTGAAATGAAGTTTAAAAATCATAACATAGGTAAAATTTATAAATTGTCTAATTAAGTTTGAAAATCTGAACACAAGTAAAATGTATGAATTTTGAAATCAAGTTTAAAAATCATGACACAGGTACAATTTATAAATTGTCAAATTAGTTTGAAAATAATAAGACAGGTAAGATGCACAAATTTTGAAATGAAGTTTAAAAATCATAATGCGGGTAGAATTTATAAATTGCCAAATCAAGTTAGAAAATCCGAACACAAGTAAAATGTATGAATTTTTAAATGAAGTTTAAAAATGATAATACACCCAACAATTTAATTCGAGTTCCCAAATTTCATAAATTCAGAATTTGGAATCCCCACGGACTTGGTCCAACAATATTAGAGTCACAAGTTTAAGCGAAACTACGATATTAAAGTTCGTGAACCGGCAATATAACTGGTGGCTCTAGAAGGTATCTCAGCATGGTGCACTCTCGTGAAGTTGGGGCACTCGATCTGCCCATCACTATTTTAAAGCGACGGTCTAATGTACCCGCGGGAATCTCACGAGCCATTTTCCCCGAAGATATACAATATTGACACCGTATATCATCCTCTCTGAATGAATATCACAAAACATGGCTACCTAGGAGAGATATCGCAACGCGTTCATCCCGATGAATACAAAGAAACATCAGTGTCGGTTGAAAAATCGAATGCTCGTATATTACCGGTTTTTTTCTCAACAGGACAAGCGTTAACTTTGTTCCTTCTTTTGTTTTAGCTTGGTAGGTCGGAAACGTTAATACCTGAAATTACTCACACGATTCACCTCCGCCGGCGAAACTTGCTGGTGTAAAAAAGAGAACAGACAGAGAGAAGGTACGAAGGAGGCTGATAAACTCGAGTCAAATGGATCTCACTTTATCACGGCTAAGAGGCAGAGGGTCAGGGGGTATTCGGGAGGTTTATCTAGGTAGTACAACGGCTTACGTTGTCGTGCGATCCAATTTGACAGCATAAGTAAGAGGATAGAGCATTTACTCGAGATCAACTAACGTCGTGTAAGTACACGCTACCAGCCGATATTAGCGGCCGATTGACATACTCGCCTTTAGCTAAAACGACGTCGGTAAACAAGTGCTTTGGCCTCGTGCCATGGCCGACATCTTATACCATAATATTGCTGCGTGTCATAATACTCTCGTGAAACGTTCGCCTACGGGGCTACCAAAACATGTTGGTCTGTGTGCATCGTACACTGATTTTATATTACAATTTTTTCAGTGAAAGTTGAAGTACTATAACATTAAAAACATTTATACAAAAATGCATAATATTATAATACTACAAATTTTGAAGTAAAAATTGAAGTGTTATAATGCTGGAAATTTTTGAGTAAAAGTTGAAGTATCATACTATTAGAAATATTTAGGTATAGATTGAGGTGTCGTATTATTAAAAACTTTTGGGTAAAAATTTTAGTATGATATCATTAGAAATTGTGACATAAAAATTCATGTAATATAATACTAAAAATTTTGAAGTAAAAGTTAAAGTATTATCACACTACAAAATTTTAAATAAAAATTGAAGTATTAAAATGTAAGAAATTTTTAAGTAAAAATTGAACTACTACAACAACAACTTTTTAAGTAAAAATTGCAGTATTATAAGTTCGAAATTAAAAGTAAAGTTTGCACAAACTTCAACCTTTTTAACTTCGATTTTGTTTGAGGTTAGAAAATGAAATTATCTTAAACCGATAACGATTACAAAAAATTGTGAAACTTGTGAAGTTAAAAATAGTAAAATTATGCAGAGAACTTATTGAATGAAAGTGAACAATCTGATGTTACTGACAGCTTATTATTTCAAACCCATCACTCAGCAGTCATCAATCAACTGCAAATATCCTTGCAATATTTTGCTTGCATCAAATAACAATATATTTCATTCCCGTTCGATTACTCCCGAAAAATACCAAAAATAAGCACCCGAAGCAACACGCCGTTGGGAAATTATAATTGATTGTTCATTAAATTTTCACGCAATCCATCAACCAAGAACGAAAAGCTTTCCGTTTGAATAAATTGTTCATTTAACGTTGTTTTCGTTAAAGAATCATTGCACGTCAGCGAAGTCGCGAGTTTTGATTATTATGAAATTGGTCGATATCGACTTCACCTGTTGCACAGTTTCAATTACTGGCGACGTATCGTAGATCGATCTGTGCACGCATCGTTTATCTCTGTTTATAATAACCCGAGGATTAAGTGACTTCCCTCAGAAGGGAATTCATCCCCTTCCTAGGTAGAGCTAATGAGAAAAGTTTGTTGAAGTTCTTGTTTCCTGTTTGCAGGGAATGTTATCAATAAAAAGTAATTAATGTCCGAAAGTATCGTTGTTGCCGGAATGATTTACGGTTTTTTGATGACGGCGTGAAACGGTACTTTGATCGAAGCATTCGATAATTAAATTTATCTTGCACACTCCTTTATTTCTAAATATGATAAATATTCATATTGTAGTTCCACGCGCCGTAGTTCCACACATCGTATTTCTATGCGCAGTAATTTCACGCATCGTAATTACACGCATCGTAGTTCCACGCGTCGTAATTCTACGCGTAGTAATTCCACGCGCAGCAATCTCACGCGTGGTAATTGCACGCGTCGCAGTTCCATGCATCGTAGTTCCACGCGCCGTAGTTCCACACATCGTATTTCTACGCGCAGTAATTTCACGCACCGTAATTACACGCGTTGAAGTTCCACGCGCCGCAATCTCATGCGTGGTAGTTCCACGCGTCGCAATCTCACGCGTAGTTATTCCACGCGCCGCAATTTCACGCGTGGTAATTCAACGCACCGTAGTTCCACGCGCCGTGGTTCCATACATCGTATTTCTACGCGTAGTAAGTTCACGCACCGTAATTACACGCGTTGTAGTACCACGCGCCGCAATCTCACGCGTGGTAATTCCATGCGCCGCAATCTCACGCGTAGTAATTCCACGCGCCGCAATCTCACGCGTGGTAATTGCACGCGTCGCAGTTCCATGCATCGTAATTCCACGCGCCGTAGTTCCACACATCGTATTTCTACGCGTAGTAATTTCACGCACCGTAATTACACACGTTGTAGTTTCACGCACCATAGTTCTACTCGTAGTAACTCCGTATATATATAAATATTAATTTCTTTCTAAATATGAAAACTGAGAGTGTAAATATGATTAACCAATTCCTGTGCACTCGGTTTGAAAACAAATTTACCTGATCACACGTAACTCCGACGCGAATGAAATTACGTTTGAGAGTAGCGAAAAACGAAAAGTCTAATCCCTCTGATGGAGAACAAACAACCCCGAAAATTCGTGAGTAACCCTGTTTTCCACCCGGTTGAAAAAAGATGCACGGTTCTCGAATTGAACAAGAAGAAAAAGAAGACAAAAGATCTCTTGGCGAATTTCGCAAATGAATGCATCGAGTGCATACGATGCATTAAGTTCCAACCGCAACGAATGCATTGTAAAAGGGTGGGGAGCTGAAGGGGCGAGAGTGCTCTCGTTTGGAGTTTCCTCCTTTTATCGGAAACGAATGTGGTATCCGAGGGAAATGGGTTTTAGCCGAGTGCTACTATAAATTCCATTTGTCTCGGTGAAAACGATAATATATCGTGGCTTTTGTGCCATCTTATGGCAAACTCGACATCTGGTTAATCATATGCGATTATGCATAAGTTTGAAATCCAAGCGGGAATATGCAATTTCGGGGCTTTTGCTTTTGACAAAATGTTCAGCAATTATTCAGAAACAGAAACTTGCTATTTCTTTGAATTCAAATACAGCAGACTCCCTTGTAACTGATCGCTTTGAGATACAACTTCTGTTTTAGTTGGGTAAACGAGTGAGTTAACCAAAAATATCTCTGAAATCATTGTACTTTGTATAGTTTAACGAATACGTGTTGACATATGTGTATTTAAATTATTGCATTTTCACATATAACATATGTATAATTATATGATAATGCATCTGACATATGTATGAGCGAATGATTTAATCCAAAAGTACCTTTGAAATATCATATGCAGGGCGTGCATGTATTTCTATACATATGAACATGTAACATATGTGTACTTACGCATGTATGTATACATGAATGTATGTATATGACAATTGATGACTATTCAACATATATGAACAAATGATTAATTAATCCAAAAATGTATTTAACACATCCTATGCATAAGTAGTTACATATACATATGTGTACTCACACATGTATGTATACATGAATGTATGTATATGACTATTCATGACTATTCAACATATATGAACAAATGATTTATTAATCCAAAAATGTATTTAACACATCCTATGCATAAGTAGTTACATATACATATGTGTAACATGTGTGTAATTATATATACATATTTCTAAATCTAACATGTCTATCAATAAATGACTGGTTAATACAAAAATATCTTTGAAATATCATATGTAACTAGTACAATGAAATGCACACGTGTACACATCTAACAATTAAACGTTCACCTACATTTAACATATACATTTGACACGTGCATAATTAAATGCACACGCATATAGACGTAACATATGCATAATTAAATGTACACGTATATAGACATTAGATGTGCATAATTAAACGTATACGCATTTAACATATGCGTCATTTACTGTGTACGTAAATGCACTTAGCATATGCATAATTAAATGTGTACGTGCATTCAACATATGCATAGTTAAACGCATACGTAAATTTAACATACATAATTGAATACGTGCGTAAAGACGTATAATTATAATTATAACTTGGTGCGGACTCATTTTTTAAAACCTGTTGCTACGCGCATCGATCATTAAAGTTTTAATGGAATCTTCTATTAGACAGAACTGAGAATTTTTATGGTAATAAAAATGGTTCTGCCGTTGATGTCTCTGATATATGATGCTTAGGGTGGCTAAAAAATTGTTGCCGGGAATATAGGAAAAAATGAGAAACGGTGACCGGAAGTAGTTCCCACAGCGACGTAGGCGGGAATTGAAAACAGGACATAAATTGTAGCTACGTGCCTACTCGTATGGTCTCATGCAAGAAGGCGAGGATACGATATTTCACAGATCAGAAAGGCCATTCATGTGATTTACGCTTTCTTAAGTGCACACCCACGAATTCCATGGTTTTACTAGAGACTGTGACGGAGAACTTTTGTTCTTATGTTTTCGGCACAATGGAGAGAAAACAATACAGCAGAAAAATAAACAATTATTTATTGCAGGTCATCTATTGGCTTTTGACAAATAAACTGCTCTAAGGGGATGTATTCCTAAAACTTTAGAAATATAGTAAGGAAACGATTGTTTGAGAAAAAGGATTTTAGAGGGAAAGAGAAAAGGGTCAATTTTTAGAGGTCCTGAAAAAACTAACTGATAATAATATTTTCTTTTTCAGATCCAAAGGCTTCAAGAATGAAAAACATATAAATAGCATGTAATTTTTTATTCACCAGTAAAAGATAGCTCTTTTTCAAAAATTCCATGAAGCGTAATAAAACAGTATATATTCTTTGATAAAAATTTGAATTGTACGATAAAATTGTGGAGACCTAACCTAAAATCACAATGAAAAGTACGTTCCAGTGCACAAGTCACAGATCTAATAATAAAAGATGTCCTTTTCATATTACGAGCAAACTGAAACAAAGCAGAATCATGTTTCTACCAAAGTTCGCATCGAATCCACTCGTATTTCAATCGCGCGAAATCCCAATTTGTCCATGGAGAAATCGATCAAGCAAATAACGGTTAAACCGTCGAATAAATTCCACTCGTCGCCGGATTGTTTACGAACACTGAAAGCTTCCATCGTCGTGGAAAGAGGTGTAACCAGCCTTAAGGGCTACCGACACTTTAATCTCACCCCGTTCGCCTCTGACCGGTCGACTCTTCCGCTTCGTGGGAATCAAATAAAAAGAAAGAAAATAATGTTCCAATCGATTTCGTGGTCTCACGGGAAATCGGCTAACGTTCTAGTACTGTGAACACCACGCTGCTATCGAGTTTCGTGAAATGTTCTTGTGGCGGTTCAACTAACTTTTGCTGCGATTATGTGGAACCCATTGGCGTAACTAGGATTTCTGTTCCAGAGAACTGGCATTAGATTCCAATATGAGGTGTAGCTAAACTGTAGTTTAACTACGTGTTATACAAATACCTAGTATGGCTGCGTGGTGCATTTACACGTTCAATACTTTCATGTTTTGTACTTTGCGTTGTAACTCCACGCTCCGTAGTTCCACGCATCGTATTTCTACGCGTAGTAATTTCACGCGTCGCAATTCGACGCGCTGTAGTTCCACACGTTGTATTTCTACGCATAGTAATTTCACGCACCGTAATTACACGCGTCGTAGTTCCACGCATCGTAGTTCCACAGGTCTTATTTCTACGCATCGTATTTCTACGCGTAGTAATTCCACGCGTCGTAATTCCACGCGCCGTAGTTCCACATGTTGTATTTCTACGCATAGTAATTTCACGCACCGTAATTACACGCGTCGTAGTTCCACGCGCCATAGTTCTACGCGTAGTAACTCCACGCGCCGCAATATCACGCGCCGCAATCTCACGCGCCGCAATCTCACGCACTGCAATCCCACGCGGGGTAATTCCACGCGCTGTAGTTCCACACGTCGTATTTCTACGCATAGTAATTTCACGCACCGTAATTACACGCGTCGTAGTTCCACGCGTCGTAGTTCTACGCGTAGTAATTCCACGCGCCGCAATCTCACGCACCGCAATCCCACGCGGGGTAATTCCACGCGCTGTAGTTCCACACGTCGTATTTCTACGCATAGTAATTTCACGCACCGTAATTACACGCGCTGTAGTTCCACGCGCCGCAGTTCTACGCGTAGTAATTCCACGCGCCGCAATTCCACGCGGCACAATTCCACGCGCTGTAATTCCACTCGTCGTAGTTCTCCTCCCCGTAATTCCACATACTATAGTCTTGCACGCTGTGGTCTCATGCGTTGTAGTTTCTCTCGTCGAATTTCCACGCACCGTAATTGTTCGTGCCGTAATTCTACGTGTCGTAGTTCCCAGCAACGAATTTCTACGTCCCGTATTGCAGAGTATTCCCTCGCGTCATACGTTCACGCGCCGTATTTCCGTGCATTCCGCACTTCCACGCGCCGTAATTCCATAAGCTACATTTCCACGCCCACTTCCACACATTTTCTCTACCTTCTATTCTTTATACTTCCTCATACCATATTTCCACGCATTGTACTTCCACGCTCCACATTTCTCAGTGTCCTAACTTCTTTGCACTTCCATGCGTCGTATTTCCACACGCGATATTGTCCTGCGTACTCTCATAACGCATCTGTATAGTGGTACATTTTAAGAAGACCAAGATTGCCTCAATTTCCGTAGCAAGTTATGTCAACGAAAGTTAGTCTGATTCGATTTGATTTGATTCGATTGAGAGGTACGAATTTCCTATTACAGCCTTATCGTTGCCGCGCAAACCCAATATTCCACGATCTAGCTAACAGTTGCCTTCCACGGCGTAATGGAAAACAAACAAGGGAAATATTCCACGTATACCATTCGACCATTACCCGTCCACGTTATTTTATCCACCTTCTATCCCATGTTTCTGCGATCGAACGGTTTAAACGTGGTTTTATATGCGCGATGCCACGATCGTGTCGTAAATTTTGGCAAACGGACGTTCGGGGACGAGCAACACTCGCTGGCACTCGAGTGCATCGTTCTTTCCAGATACCAGGATTTTTATTATCCATCTACCATCCTCCATCTGCGTACTTCTTCTCTTTTTGATGTATTGCGACGCGGTTAACGGGTTAGGTATTATTGCCAGTGGCTGCTAGTATTTAGGGGAGTTTATCTCTGTGGCGTAAATGAGGTAGAAAAAAAGAAATTGTGGAGGAAACATACGTGGAACTCTTTTCGTGCGATTTTTTAAAACCTTGACATCTATGGTTAGTCTATCAATTCCAAATTTCTATACTTTTTAAAAAATTGATAGTTTTAAAACTTGAAAATTTCAAAAATAAAAGTTTGGCTACGGCGCATGCAATTACGGTGTGTGAAACTAACGCATAGAACTACGACACGTGGAACTACCACGCGTGGGATTGCGGCGCGTGGAATTACTATACGTAGAACTACGGCGCGTGGAATTACAGCGCGTGGGATTACTACGCGTAGAAATACGATGCGTGGAACTACAACGCATAGAACTACGGCGCGTGGAATTACCACGCGTGAGATTGCGGCGCATGGAAGTACTACACGTAGATCTACGGCGCGTGGAATTACAGCGCGTGGGATTACTACGCGTAGAAATACAATGCGTGGAACTACAACGCATGGAATTACGGCGCGTGGAATTACCACGCGTGGGATTGCAGCGCGTGGAAGTACTACACGTAGATCTACGGCGCGTGGAATTACAGCGCATAGAAATACGATGCGTGGAACTACAACGCATGGAATTACGTCGCGTGGAATTACTCCACGTAAAAATACGATGCGTGGAATTACTGCACGTAAAACTATGGCGCGTGGAACTTTTACGCATAGAATTACGGTGCGTGGAAATTCGACGTGTGGAATTATGGCGTATGGGACTACATTTCCAAATTTCTAAATTCCTAAATTTAAAAATTCCTAAATTTCAGAATTTAAAAAATTCTCCCACCAGTCCTCAGTTTCATATCCCAAAAATAAAAAAGAATTCCAACAGTAACTATGAAAACTTGAATACTCAGGTGGATTAAAGCCCGTCAAATTGTAATTACACGAACTGTCTAGTAATGAATAAGTGAGCAATTAGGCAAAATTATTTAGGCAGAAAGAAAAGAGTAGACGGTATCCAATTACGAGTGGCTCGTTCGGTCAGTCATGTTATTTATCAATTATGAAAATGCAGAGGAGGCCGTAATTAGCTGATTAATTGAAATGCCGTTAAATAGATACGTTCGAAGCGCGTTAAAGCTACCGTTAATTACAGCGATAAAATATATGGACTGTATTAAATAAACGGATAAGATGTAAAGAACAAATGAATTTCAAATAATGCAGAGGGATAGTGACGTCGGGCTTCTGAAATAAACGAGCCAAGTAAGTGGCCTTCTAGTAATATTCGTGTTCTACTTTTTAACCACCTGATTAAAGAGCAAACGCGCGCAAAAGAGGTAACCAGGCGGAAAATAACTATGCATAACGTTTAAAGTACTTTGTTGGAAATTTTTTTCTTTAAACGGCTTGAAGGTACTATAAAATTTTGGTGAAAGATTGTTTACGATTATTATTCTATGATGAATTTTATTAGAAATTATGTGGTTCATTTTAGGTTCACTTTTTATATTACTGGTTTATTTTAAGTTTCATTTTTTGTATCACTGGTTCATTTTTTGTTTCATTTTTAATATCACTGGATACTTAATAATACAGTGAATGATTGTATAAAAACTTGTTGAATATAAAATTTGAAGAATTCGAAAGAGGAAAAAAGATCATAAGCTCATTCTTCAAGGTGAACTAAAAAAATCATCAATTTCTATGCAGTCTCAGACAAATAAAATTGGATATAATTTAACTTCATGACAAGAGTTATTAATTTATATACGAGATTAATAATTTTTATGGTGTGGTCATTGATGTAAATTTTGAAAGAGTTACATTGTACATTTTTTGAAATTTGGGAGAAGTCATTACTGTGTCTAGAAAGGTAGACGTCGTTCATTATCAATGACACGCATGAAGTGAATTTACATTCGATAATCACTTATTTGACGCTAATTGTGGGAGAGGTCATTTGGACGTTGCGGAAATCAAACTATGCGAACCTAATTTCTAGTTTAATTCGGATTCGATCGTGCCAGCTGACAATTATAGGGTGACATAATAAAGCACGAATCACAAGTGGCTGATGGTGTGTGAAGTTTATAGTATTCGCCATTGTTCTTGATATTACACTACTTGTTTTTGCAAAAGAACTAGTTGTGCGACACCCTGTATCTATCATAATAAAAGATATTAGGTATTTATAAAGATGAGGAGGTATTCATTTGACGAATCATGTAAATGGTAGAAAGGCAGTCTACTGTCAAAGTGTACAGTACAGTAAAATAAAAAATAACAAAGATTTAATTATTTTTCAAAATTAGACTGTTTAATAATTTCAATTTTAAAATGTCTTACTGTTATTCACACTGCGATGAACTTATTAGATCTCAAATTAATATCTGATAAAGTACACGAAAGAAATCTCGATCCAATATGTCAACCATGAAAACTCTAAAAGAGCGAATGATACCAGAAATCCTTAAAAAAGTAGCAAACTGTAACCACGATTGCAACACGTTTGAATCAGTGTAATTTCGTAAATTGTTGGGATAAACATTAATCGCACGCGAGCCCTAAATGGAAAGTTCAACAATGTGGAAGCACTTTATGGCAAATCGCTTATGGATCGCGAGTACTCTCGTGGCTTCAAATAGGATGTCAAAGAGACCGATGTCTGGTCGAAACCCTCTTGAAGCTGGAGCACGTAGAATGCGCTGGAACCACGACCAATTCAATCAAACCTTGTATGACACGGCAATATCTACTGAACCATATTGTGCTACATTACTGTTTCTGCTGTTCAACCACGTATAATGAATATTTCGATATTCATGTAACTGTATCGGCTGAATGCAAGAATGCACTCCGACTTTTGCATAAAATGCACAATTTCATTATTCATTTTATACACGTGTCTGACAAATTTAACCACCGTGCTTTACCATCTAAATGAATTTTCAAATCAATTCTAATTGCATAAATTTTTTATTCTGACTACTTTTTTAACTTTGGCTAATTTAACAATGTTATGTTATGAGTCAATATAAGTCAATGTATATAAATTGACAAGAATGCAAATTCAATTAGTAATGACATTGTAAATTTTAATAATGACAAAGGAGAGACTATGTTATTTTAAATACTATTCTATAATATACACAGTGCAGATTTATAACAGCTTTAAATAAATATCTACCTCGATATCGAATGCGATAATTTAATTATCGAGGTAACAATATTCTTTAATATTCTGCAGAATCCATAACTATAAGTAACTATAACTACCCAAGTCTCTATTTACCGTAGAAGATATTTGCAATTCTACCGACTATATCTATAATTTTAATCAACGGAAAAACAGTCGTTGAACGATAAAAAGAATCAATAGATGAAATGACGCTGCTGAATTATGTATGCGCCAGGGAGATATTCAGCAACGAGCAATTATTCATAGTGGAACAGGGATTCGGGATAACGTTTCGCCGTCGCGAAATGATAAATATTTCGCTGAATATACAAACGTTTCCAAATATTCATATTTCAAACATTCCTTATATACGAATAAAATTTCATTACAGTCGGGCCGGATTAAAATTTAATTACAAACAGCAAAACACTTTGTTTCAATGTACGGTAGTATCAGGTGCGTTCATTCAAAAAATATACAAAATTACCATGCATTTTTCTACAATTTTTGGACTAATGAATATTGGGATACTCGAGTTAGACGATATAGAGGTTCACGTTGGATTTCTAGGGATATTAGGATTTTGTAATGATCGAAATGAATGTCCGAAGTGCACGAATTCTCTGGACGCGCAAAAGTTTTGTTAGTCACATCTGGTCGTGAACCCTTAACCTTAACAGTAGCCTTTCGTTTGCAGTTTTCTATACATGTCGAGGTACTTTTATTACCTGCTCACATAAAGAAAACTCACTTCATTGTATTTCCACCTCCTCTCGAATTTTAGCTAAATAGAAAATTAGAAACAGTTCCAACAATATCCCCAAAATTGACTATAAAATTTTTGCTGCGGCGCGTGGGATTGCGGTGTGTGGAATTACTACGCGTAGAACTACGGCGCTTGGAACTACAACGCGTGAAAATACGGCGCGTGGATTTACAACGCGTGGGACTGCGGCGCATGGAACTACAACGCGTGGAATTACTTCGCATGGGATTGTGGCGCGTGGAATTACTACGCGTAGAACTACGGCGCGTGGAACTACGTCATGTGTAATTGCGGTGCGTGAAATTACAGAGCGTGGGATTGTGGCGCGTGAGATTGTGGCGCGTGGAATTACTACGCGTAGTACTACGGCGCTGGGAACTACAACGCGTGGAAATACGGCGCGTGGAATTACAGCGCATAGCACTGCGGCGCGTGGAACTACAGCGCGTGGGACTGCGGCGCGTGGAACTACAGCGCGTGGAATTACTTCGCGTGGGATTGCGGCGCGCGGAATTACTACGCGTAGAACTACGGCGCGTGGAACTACGTCATGTGTAATTGCGGTGCGTGAAATTATAGAGCGTGGGATTGCGGCGCGTGAGATTGCGGTGCGTGGAATTACTACGCGTAGAACTGCGGCGCGCGGAACTACAACGCGTGGAATTACTGCGTGTAGAAATACGATGCGTAAAACTACGGCACGTGGAACTATTGCGCTTGGAATTATGGTGCGTGGAAATTCGACGCATGGAATTACGGCACATGGATCTCCTTAAAACGTAAAACGTACAACGAAGCACAAATAAACTCTAGTCTGAAATTCATTTCTTAGAAAAGTCATTTATATTCACTTAATCTACCTGCCAACTTTCACTTAACTTACTGATTCCAGTGGTTTAATCGTCACTGCTGACGCTCAGAAAGAAATTCAGGGAAAGCATCCACCTGCTCTTTTCTCGATCGTATTCTGCGGTATTAATATTTACCCAGCAGCATTTACGCTTAGTCATCCGTCTAATGTAGCTGGGTGCATGCAACGTGATCAAACACAAACGGAACAATCGCAACCCCGTCGATGCGGATCGCGCGTGCACAAGCCGGTAGAGTAATTCTTCATAATGGATGGTTATGTGCCATCTGCCTGTGTAAGCAGGGAAAATGATTCCGTTCTCCGGAGAACGCTTAACGTCCGTTGTACGCGCAGGTGAGAACCATCAAAGCTCGTTCGCTCGTTTATTCGTCGCTTGTGCACAAACCATGCCGTCTCCTCGGGCCAAGAATTTCGCCAACGACGCTTTTCGTATTCATGCAACGGGATCTCTGTGCCGTGAAATAAGCGCAGAGAATGCAGCCGAATAAATTTTTCAGGGCTTTTTGCGACAACCTCCTTTCGTACTCGCCGTTGCTCGAAATCAAATTAACACCGGGGTCGAAGGAAAAGCTCCCTCGGAAAATAGATCCGAGCGATAAGCTATGAAAACACATCGTTGCCTTCATTTGCATGATCGCGTTTAATGGCCGTTTCAATCCCTCTTTTTTACGAGGCTTAAACCGGACATGTTTTCTGCGACAATCTTTCGATACCGTTTTAGGGGTATAATAAACCTCGTTAACGGGATGGCCTTTTGTCTTGGACATGATTTACAAGCCTTCTTTTATGAGCTGGACGGGGTTTAAAATCTTTATGAATCTCTCTTAGCGGTTGGACCATTAATTAGGGTAGTTAGGGTTTTTGGTGGATTTTGGGTTCAGCGATTTGGGCTGCGTTGATATTAATATCGAATTGCAGATTTCAGAGTGGGAAATCAGATATTAAATTGGAGAGTTTGGGAATTTGAGGATTTGTTCATTTGGAGAAGTGGAAGTGTAGAAATTTGAGACTTGGAAATAGGGTGATTTGGAAATCAAGAATGGTGGTTTAGAAATTAAAAAATTCAGAAATGTAGAAATGTGGAAATCTAGAAATATAGAAATGTAAAAATGTAAAAATTTAGAGATCTAACAACTCAGTAATCTAGAAACTCAGAAATCTAGAAACTCAAGAATCTATAAATTTAGAAATCCATAAAAATAGAAATCCATAAACGTAGAAATCCAGGGTCTCAGAAATCTAAAAATTCAAAAATTCCGAAATTTATAAATGCAAAACTACAAAAGTTCAAAAGCCCCGAAACTTGAACTGCATACATTTCAATTTTGAAACACATACTGAAATGTATGTATAACTCAGCGATCCAATAACCAGTGATGGCTCGATTCGAACCCATCGCTGTCGATCAGTAGTTGATTTTCGAGGATGAATATTTATCAACGAAATGAAAAGAAAACGTTACGCTTCTCAACCGAAGTATATATGCATACTTAAAAATTCCCAAATTTTCAACTTTCAATTTCGTAACTTCTACATATTCTTGTAATAACAAGGTTTCCAGCAGAAGCACCTTTACCGTATTTTTAAAAATTATGCAAAACGTATCTCGGTCACAGGCAAATCGACTCTTCAAAAATTTGCATACATATTTCATACACAAAAGGTCTTGAACGTAAGATTTTTTACTCGATAAAATCGAACAAAAGCGACTTTGTTACAAATTTATTAAGATTACAGACTTATGAATCATTCGTTCAAAAAATGGCCACGACGAAAAGCTGCATCTTCCTGCATATTTTAAGCAGATCGTCGTTTCTCTTGTTGAAGATTAATCTACTAAAAGTGGCGTTTAAAACTGCAGAACGTGTCAAAGAAAAAATGAGTCTCATAAAGCTTGCTAATAGTCTGTACACTTCGTGTTACTTTTCTATGTAAATTCTTTTAAAACCCGTACTTCTCATGCAAAAAATATTTTTACGTCTGTCTTGGAAGTGTCGCGAAAATTGACCTCTTTTTCTTAGTTTACTCTAAAATGTAGAATTTTCATTATCATAATATCCGTATATTACTCGTGTAATGTTGAAAAGTTATACATAAATTTGGAAGGCAAAGGACTTCAACGAAATGATACTTTTTATATCAACAAATTTTTGGAAAGCCATATGTACAAATTTATTTTCAGTCTAAATTATTTAGTACATCTTTCTTCAATTTGGTACATGTTTCTTCAATTTTGTTTGTAGAGCAATAGAGGTAGGCAAGAGGATGGTGTGAGAGAAATCGACTTTTATACATGGTATTGTATTTAATAATGTTCAATATATATTATGAAATATGTTAAAATAATAAGACAAGTGAGTAAGTATTTTATTTTCGACTAAAATGGTATGAGTGATAGAGGTAGGCAAGAGGGTGGTGTTAAAGGGAAATCAACTTTGACACATGGTATTGTATTTAATAATGTCTAATGTATATTATGAAATATGTTAAAATAATAAGACAAGTGAGTAAGTATTTTATTTTCGACTAAAATGGTATGAGTGATAGAGGTAGGCAAGAGGGTGGTGTGAAAGGAAAATCGACATTCACACATGATATTGTATTTAATAATGTTCGATGTATATTATGAAATATGTTAAAATAATAAGACAAGTGAGTAAGTATTTTATTTTCGACTAAAATGGTATGAGTGATAGAGGCAGGCAAGAGGGTGGTGTGAAAGTAAAATCGACATTGACACATGATATTGTATTTAATAATGTTCAATGTATATTATGAAATATGTTAAAATAATAAGACAAGTGAGTAAGTATTTTATCCACACAAAATAGTAATCCGAATCGAGGTCATTCGAATATTAAGACTTGTCCTAAAAACTGTCTCAACAGTTTTGAAGAGTATTTCGTTATAAGAAATGAAATAATGAATTCTTGGTAATTGAACATTGACGATCCATAAATTTTGTAGGAATTCTCAATAGGACGTCGGAAACCTAGTGGATCCTGACAGCGCAGGGTCGTAGACGTGCCTCGCATCGCAAGTGCATGGCGATTTGCAATCGTTGCACGGTGCATCGTTGCAACCAGCCGCATCACGTCGTCGATCGGCCACGACGACACGCCGCACGATGGGAACGATGGGGAACCATGGGACGGGAGCAATTAGCAATTAAAATCGGGAGCCCGGCGATTGATCGGTCTAGCATGATACCAGCCTGTCCCACGGGCCAATCGACTCTTGGATTATAATTACGGGCGCTAATTGCGCGGCACCTGCCCACCGTCCCTTCCTTCCTTCCTATCCTCTCTTCTCTTCCATCAGAGAGCAGCCCCGTGATTAGTACTCGACAGGTCGGGTTAAAATGTCCCGAGAATTTCATTTCCGGGACGGTCATTTTCATATCTCTATTCCTCGATTAATTGACCGAAACGACTTCGACGATACTTGAACCTAAAGTGCCCAAACGGGGAAAGTTTCAACCCTTAATTGCGATGGCGAATGCAAACGATCCATGAATAGCTTCTGACGTTTTTCAAAATATTATTCTTTCGGTTGAAAAGAAGGGAAAAATTCTGGTATCCAATCTTTAGCTTTTATCTTATATGCATTATGTATATTTATGAGATACTAGCTTACTCTCGTTATCTGTCTTTTTTATTTCTGCACTGAAAATATTTTATTTTCAAGTATTTTTGAGAAATCTCAGCGAGTACACATTTCATCATTCTAACTGTCTATAATTTTAGTATACCATGATCTTTAGGTATTCTCAAATATTTTTAATTAAATACGTAACAGAATTTCCTATGATACAAGTCACCATGCTTGTGGAAGTCTAAGCACGTTCGTGGCAATTTCTGCACCGTACAGGGTGTCTTAAATACAGGTCAAACAAATATTTCCATTGTTCTCGGAATAATTGGTTCCAAAGAAATACAGTCAAAGAGAAATTTTATTCTAACAGACGCGTTTAAAAATGCAAGTTCACCATGAATAGCAAAACTCTCCCCACACTTTGGAAAAATGAGAAAACTTGCGAACGTAAAAATTTGGAAAAATGAGAAAACTTCCGAAGGTAAAAGTTAAGTACACAGCACTATTACTTAGACTACCATTAACCCTTTAACTGCAGGTGCACATGCTAAAATTATAGCCAGACGAGTGTGGTGTAATAAAGCTAATTTTTGCTAATAATGGTGTATCAATTTAGTAATAAGATTATATAGAAAATAGTTAAGGTTAAAATTATTAAAAAATTTCCCGCAAAGGGTTCAGAAGATCATTTGATCTCCTTGAACACCCTGTGGACTGACGTGTTCGATAGATTGAACTGCAGGAATTTTTTGCAGCGAAAGGGTTAATTAATCGATTCTTTAATCCGTCATAGAAGGACGTTTCCGGTGTAGAAAGTAGAGCGTCGAACGAAAACGAGTTCGATTCCGATGCGTCGCGTTTCGACGTTCGATGGTCACGTGGCAAATGAAAAGAGCCCGAGCTTCATGGAATTCTAATAAACGTTCGACCACGATGGTCAGCTCGGAAACGAGATTCCGAGAAACGGTCGAATTCGTGACGCGATCACGAACGCGTAACGAACACGGTCGCGTTGAAAATATCGGAAACGATATTCGACTGCGATCGAGCCCGCGACGCTGTGAAATATCGGGACACGGAAATATATTTTTGCAACTGAACTCACGTCGTTTTGAGCGAAGGTCGGCGTAATTGGCCCGTCGCTGGCTTCCCATTTGTCGGCGATGCGGATCGTCTCCGCCGTTTTCTGCTGCACCGATTTCGACTCGTCGAGCAACGTCAGCTCGTAAAATTCCTGGATATCTGCAACAGTCCGGAAAACGTCCAATCAAATTAATACGCCTCGAACGACTCTTCTATCGACTATTATCCGCTCGAACATCCTCGTATTTAAACTGCTGAGACACATGTTCATTGTCGGGGTTCGAACCTTCATTGTTGCGTTTCTGACAAAAGCCACTCGGTACATGTCGATATTTCTGATCTGCTTCCACATTCATGGCGGACTTGTGCAAATAATATGGAGGCATTTTGATCAACGCTTATTTATTCACACTTCGATATTCATTTCAAATATTACTCAAGATTTATGACTTTTCTGAATTAATCTCAGGTTACAATTTAACAGTTGAATTCAATTTTCGTTTAATTTAATTGAAAAACTAAATATGTAGAAAATAATGTATACTCAGGTTGAAAGAGAAAATTGACAACGAGGAATTTACTTAATAAATCAAAGGACACAGCTGTACAACGGAACATGTCGATACTTCTGATCAGTCTGCTTGGACATTCACGGCAGACATTTTGTGGAAACAATATGTAGGCAGACATTTTGATCAACGCTTATTTATTCACACTTCGATATATTCATTTCAAATATTACTCAAGATTTATGACTTTACTCAATCAATCTCGAATTACAATTTGAGAGTTGAATTAAATTTTCGTTTAATTTAATTGAAAAACTAAATATGTAGAAAATAATGTATACTTAGATTGGAAGAGAAAATTGAACGCGTTTGAAAGATGTAGTGGTCACATAAATTTCAATATGGCAACGAGGAATTTACTTAATGGGTCAAAGGATACAGGGGGTTCGAGGACGCTTAGAACATAATACCGACGTCAACGAGTCTAACGCGGGTCCTTTGCGGTTAGAATGTGATCGTATTTCCATGGTATAACGTTGAGCTACTCCGTTAGATGAAACATCGATAAATGAGACACGTATCAAATAGCGATAGTTAAATTATAATCTCGTTCGTTAATTTATCAAACAGAATATGTTACAAGTCTAAACGCAAAGGAAATTAATCGGTTATTCTGTTCGGGGAAGCTGCGATGAATAACTGAAGCTCAGCTACAAACGAGAGATTAACTTTTCATTATCCGTTTTAATTAATCGTTTACAAAAACGACGTTGTTATTTCGAGTATTTCTTTATACCAGGTAAATTACTTCGTCGGAGTTCGCTGAAAACGTAATTTAACTTTATCGATATTTTATATTACGAACTATGACGAACTCCGGTAAGATCGTTAATCAAGGCAGTAGTAACATTCCGATGGTGCAGGAACTACAATTTAGTTTCATTAACGCACGTACCGTGTATTTATTTAGAGGATAGTAGTCGATGGTTAAAGTCAATTACCTAGTTCGGTATTAGTAATATTAGCGCAACGTAATGACATAACTCTGGAAATTACTCGCGAGAGGCCAACTAACAAGTGACACTCCGGAGGCCGATGCTTCAAAGTATTCGCAGAGTGCCGATTTATTAATCCTTTGAGCTCGCTTTGAAACTATTCCCGAATAACGTTTTATCTTATTTAGTGGCCGGGTAAAAACAGCGTTACATCGCGAAATTGAACGTAGTCGAGCTTAGCTGGGCGAATAAATTGAGTAAAACGAAGGAAAATTTATGAGAAGAAAAAATAAAGGGCGGTTCCCAAGATTGCTATAACGAGGGAAAAATCCTAACTAAATTTACGAGCGCGTATAGCAGTGCGTTAAACGTCAAAGAGACCGCTGGTTATGCGTCGCGAAAATTTCTACGACTTTAATTAACGTCCGTACTTTTTGTCGTCGCGAACAGCAGGCAGCGGCGAAACACCGGTGATGGCCCTCGAATTTTTCGTTTTAATTCACGTTTAATGACAACTTCACCACCATCTCGTGCAAAGTACGTCGTTGGTGCATACTATTTATATCAGCTGCGGAAATCTTTTCCTTCGAACTTTAACTGGAGTATCCACAGACGACTATAATACTAAGTACAGCACTTGAAAATTCAAATATTCCAAAGCTCGAGGACTTCTTTGCTCGAAAACCTTCAGGTATTATGGTACACATTTTTGGATGTTTATCTTGATTTCTTAGGTTTCGACAACATGGAAACATTACATAAATGAATTAAAAATATTCATAATCGTGAAAATATTTATGAAATGATTAATTATTACTTGAAACGTATAATGAAGTAATTGGTTCTTTTTAGAAAAAAATTTTGTATGTGATTTTCTTTTAGAACACTGTATGTGATACAACAGACCAGCCATTTTGTATCAAGAATAATAATAAAATTGATTTAGTTATTCATGTAATTGTTTTTTTTTAGCAAAGAATTTTTTTATGTGATTTTCTTTTAGAACACTCTGTATGTGATACAACAGACCAGCCATTTTGTATTAAGAATAATAATAAAATTGATTTAGTTATTCATGTAATTGGTTCTTTTTAGAAAAGAATTTCTTATGTGATTTTCTTTTAGAACACTGTATGTGATACAACAGACCAGCCATTTTGTATCAAGAATAATAATAAAATTGATTTAGTTATTCATGTAATTGGTTCTTTTTAGAAAAGAATTTTTTATGTGATTTTCTTTTGAAACACTCTGTATGTAATACATTAGACCAGTCATTTTGTATCAAGAATAATAATGAAATTGATTTAGTTATTCATATATAGTCTTACTCTGTATATTGACGTGTCATAACCGCCATTTTGTGATACACTCATGTCGAAACGTTTCGAACTTCGAAAATGATCACTGATTATTGTAATAGCCTATCAGTCACTTTGTAACAAGATTAGCGAAACGTTTACACAATAATTTTCATGAAACATTAAATAACTAAGCGCCATTTTGAAATACTTTCATGTCACAAAATTGTGTTAACTTTGTACGCTTTGACCGGCAGCCATTTTGTACGATGATCATTTACAAACCATAAATTTATCTCCATAGAATATTAAACTTCAAATTGACAGACAACTTTGAGACATCAAAACATCTTTCTTCATTCTGAATGTATTTCACAAATAACAACATGAAAGGCAGAAGTGACATTCACATGTTTTAATCTCGTTTCAATTGAACCACACAGAACGGAATACAGAACGAGTTTAAATTATTCAGTGTATGTATAATTCACCTTCATTGACTAACAAAAAACAATTGTTTATCGGAGCCATTCATTCGATTTCAAAGGGAATACACGCGTGTGTATTATATTTTTCGTTACAGGCTGTCTGTCATTCGATTTCTCAAAGGGCGACGTAAACTGCAATTTCGTTTCACGTCAACTGCGTTAGCGATATTGCGTTATACATTTTCAAATAGCTTCCTGATTCCATCAGCATACAAACATGCATCAATCCGATCTGCCCGGGTCGCTTTTTTCCATTCACGGCACGGCCTCGAATACCGGTCCTGGATCGTCTAAGTATTACCGGGGATATTTTTCACAGGGAATGTAAGAAATATCGAAAAACTTATTTCAATTCCTTCTTCCTTGCTTTCCCTTTCAAACGATTCCCTTGCCCTTATTTGCACGTATTTGGGATGATATGAAAAACGCGTCTTGAATTCTTCTGCGTGATATCACGACGCTGGAAATTTGATTTTGACGAGATTTTGTGGAGTTTGGAAGTTTTGCAGTTTCGAGATTTGGGTGCTGAGGATTTTGAAATTTGGGAATTTAGAATTTTAGGGATTTAGAGATATAGGGATTTAGGGGTACAGGGATTTAGGGTTACAGGGATTTAGAGATACAGGGATTTAAAGATACAGGGATTTAGGGATACAGGGATTTAGGGGTACAGGGATTTAAAGATACAGGGATTTAAGGGTATAGGGATTTAAAGGTACAGGGATTTAGGAGTACAGGGATTTAAAGGTACAGGGTTTTAAAGGTACAGGGATTTAGAGGTACAGGGATTTAGGGATATAGAGATTTAAGAATTTAGGAATATGACAATTTGTACATTCAACGCTTGCAGATCTAATGAGTTTAAGGATTAGAGAATTTGGAATTTTAAGAATTTGAAAATTTATGGATTTAGTGATTTAAATTGAATAATTTAAGGATTGAGAAATTCAGGAACCTAGGTTTGCAGGAAATTAGAGATTATCGGTATTTGAGCACTTGGAAATTTAGGAGTTTAGGAAGTTAGTAATTCGAGAATTTAGAGGAGTTGAGAAACTGAGAAGTTGCGAAGTTGAGGATTCAGGAATCTGTGAATTTTAAAACTAACAAACTTCAATTTGAAAGTTTATACATTAGACAAACTAAACATTAAAATAACTATTGATCAATAATATATTTTAATCCTGCGAATCTTAAAACGATCAGATTAATCGTCCAACCAATATATCTATTTCTAATTATTTCAACCGCTCGCAATTAACATTAATGTAATAATTTCACTTCTGTAAGAACTAGTTCGTTCATCTGACCAACTCATTCAATGTAAAACTATCGACAGTTCGTGATTTAAATCGTTCGAATTTCCACGAGCAACGAAAGCATACACGCTCGATGTACGAGCGAATATTCGGCGTGTCGAATATTTAAATATTTACATCGACATAATTATGAATTTCGGCGACACGCTACATAATTGCACCGAGTACAGCCAATATTAATATTGAATATTCATTGGTTAGTCGATGGAAACGTATTCAACACGCGAATGTGTACGCACTCTCGCCTGCAAATGATATTTTCTTTTCAACGAGTGTCGACGCAAATCCACGTACAATTCAATTACAAAATCGACCGGTTGAAAAACATTAAATTTCTGTGTACGGTTAAAACAGCTATTTAAACGACTCCGGTAAAGCGTACGGGTATCTCGTTCCCGTAAACGAACAATTGCGACCACCTTTTTTCGTCGATGAAATCGACCGGATCAAAACGTGTAGCATAAACGCACGACGATAAAAAGAAATAAAAATGCCGGACGAAAATGTGGTAGATTTCGAATGTTCTCTGAAATTTTCTCGATACCAGCAGGCTTTTCCCGGACGAATTTTTTCCCGACAATTTATTCAACTCGCATCCCCTTTTCTCTGCGATCGCAGTTGCTAACCGCAAAGTACACGCGATGAAAAAAGTTGCAGTAACAGTTCCATGCTTACACGCGCCAGCGAGAATACCGTTATTCGAGGGTTTCCGCTAATTTCCCACCATTTCTCTGCCCGCCGGCCATTTCTTTCACCGTATCGTACACTGGTTTCCGGCGTGAGTATGTGGCCGGCTGAAACGAATTCACTCCCGAGAATGACCGGTTTGTCACTGCAACCAATTGCTGGCAATTCAACTGTCATGCACTCCGACACTGTCTGCCTCATTTTTCTGGGGCGCCAGGTTTTCGATTTTTATACTTATGAACTTTGCAAGATTCGGGTTCTTTTGTGGCGAAAGATAACCTTATTGATTTGTGGTTTATTGGATTTTTGAAGGGATGCAGGTGGAAAATTGGGAATTTGGGTATTTAGGGATGCAGAGATTTGGATATTTTTTAGTTTTGTTGGATGGAAATTTGAGAATTTAGAGAGTGGAAAGGTGGGAATTTAGAGAGTGGAAATATGGGGATTTAGAGAGAGTGGAAATATGAGGATTTAGAGAGAGTGGAAATATGGGAATATAGATAGTGGAGATATGGGAATTTAAGGAGAGTGGAAATATGGGAATGTAGGTAGTGGAGATATGGGAATTTAGAGAGTGGAAATATGGGGATTTAGAGAGAATGTAAATATGGGAATATAGATAGTGGAGATATGGGAATTTAGAGAGTGGAAATATGGGAATGTAGGTAGTGGAGATATGGGAATTTAGAGAGTGGAAATATGGGGATTTAGAGAGAATGTAAATATGGGAATATAGATAGTGGAGATATGGGAATTTAGAGAGTGGAAATATGGGAATGTAGGTAGTGGAGATATGGGAATTTAGAGAGTGGAAATATGGGGATTTAGAGAGAATGTAAATATGGGAATATAGATAGTGGAGATATGGGAATTTAGAGAGTGGAAATATGGGAATGTAGGTAGTGGAGATATGGGAATTTAGGGAGAGTGGAAATATAGGAATGTAGAAAGTGGAAATATGGGAATTTAGAGAGAGTGGAAATATGAGAATGTAGAAGGTGGAAATATGGGAATTTAGAGGGTGGAAATGTGGGAATTTAGAAAGTGGAATTATAAGAAATTAGAGAGGGTGGAGTTATCGAAATTCAGTGAGTGGACATTTGGTAGTTTCTAAAATTGTAAATTACCTTATTACTAAACTCCTAACCCCATAAATATATAAATCCGAAACCTACAAACTTTGCCACATATCCCCAAATTTCTGCATTTGCAAATAACAATCCTTGCCACACAAGTACTCTCAAACACCCACCTACACATTCCCAAATCTCAGAACTTTTCCCACCCTAAAAAATTTAACCACCTCCAATTAGACAAAACAAAAATAAAAATTGTAGTAACCTTATTAAAAATTAGAATAACCAGCAAAACTCCATGTGTACCAAGACCTTGTAACCGTCTCTATTTGCATAAAGAGTATATAATTTTGCAACGTTCTTCGTCCACTTTGCAAAGCGTTTTCACGCCAGCTAACGCGTTTTAGCTCGTACCTTAAGACTTCCGTGTCGCTGTAGCGCTCTCGTCCTGTTTCCTCGAAACTTTCATACTGGCTCGAATTTTCGACGATATCCGTGTTACAATTATACACGACAAACAATTACACGCATTCGGCCGTTTCAAGTGTTCCTACGTCGCTATGAAACGGGAATTCCATTCGCGTTTCTAGCAGGCCAACCACTCTCTGCCCTCTACTTCTCCACGACCCCTCTCGACCGGTGGAAAGAAAAATAGAATGCCATTGTAAGCTCGTTCCGTGCTCGCTGAACCCTTTTGTCCATTGTTTTCCCTTCCTCGATTCTACTTTTCCAAACAGAGAAAAAGCAGGACGGAGAAAGAGATTGCGACGGAAGCGGAAAAAAAAAGAGGGAGAAGAAAGACCACGATAAATAGAAAGTTGGTAGTAGCGATGGGCTATGAAGCGTTTCGAATATAAATATATGGAGAAAGTTTCGATTCGCTTTGAAGTTTATTCGAGCCCTAAAAGTTTCGATAGTCTCGAGATTCTTGAAACTCTTGAAATATTAGTGATTCTTGGAAATGAAGTGCACGCGACGGCACGGTAACTTTCGGGGCTGAACTAAAATTAACCTACGCGTAATTACCGGTTAGGAATATAGGAGACCGAGGATATATGTATAGGAATGTAGATAGGAATTTGGAGATACGATGTAGAAATATATAGCAGTCTACGATTATAAGGATATAAGGATTATGGGGCACAGGTTCAGAGACCTAAAGAAATATTTAGGGATCTAGGGATACTTGAACTAGTTTGCAGGGATCTAGGGAAAGATAGATTTGACGAGTGTGAGAATATTTAGGATCTAAGTATCCAAGCATAGTATCTAAGTATCTAAGCCTGAATCTAGGGTTATCAAGTCTAGGAGTATACAATCTGGGAATATTTTAAATCTTTATTCTGAATGATGTCCCTATAACTAAACCCCTAATATCTATCATAAAATTTGAAATTGAACATTTGAATTTAAAAGTACGATCAGAAGCGTTTCGAAATTCAAATGCAATAGACTTCTAAGCAGGTTCTAACTTCTCTTCTACAGTAGATTTCACGTGGAAAGTCGAAAGGAATCCATAGAGAAGCGTTTGCGGAGAAAATGATTTTTGATTTCCATCGCGCCGGAGGCGATGAGGCATGAAAAGGTCGTAAGTAGCTGGCCTTATCTCGATTTCCTTCGTTCCGCTTTTCTTAACCCCAGTTTTACTCGCATCCACCGTCGTGGACAAAGAGGCGATGGTCGAGGATGGGCGTTCAACTTATACACAGAAAATGGCGTATCTACCGTGAACAGCCCCACGGCTGCCGTTAACGAGTTCCAGTTTATCGTCGTCCGCGTTGCCGGCCATCTTCGCGATGCGCACACAGCTCGCAAACTAAGGACTCGAACCTCGGGAAAATCATGTATCGTTTAAACTCAAGACGGAGGTCTTGCCGGGCTATCTGAAAGCGACTAACGCGTCGATTACCGACTGCTACACCGACATGAATTCAGCAATAAACGTAAACTGTTCAGCGTTGCCCACGGAGCGCGAACTGGGCACGATATCGAACGCAAGTTTCGAGATGCTCGTAACTGCGCGTTTAGTAATTGGGTTGGTAGTTTGCGTGTTGTGGACGTCGCTTCATGACCGAGGTTCAGATAGGGGTGGTATGTTCTTATTTCTTTTGGTAGCAACAGGATTTTGGTACATGTCAGATAATACAGTGTAATAAAGTAAGTGATAAAGTATCACAATATTCTAAGGAGATTACAATTTGTACACAATTTTGTAAACTATGTGTGCATCGCCCAGAACACATGGTTTCGTATCTTATATTAAAAAATTTTGTTAAGGTGCTTTC
Organism: Megachile rotundata; assembly: GCF_050947335.1. Classification (NCBI taxonomy): domain Eukaryota; kingdom Metazoa; phylum Arthropoda; class Insecta; order Hymenoptera; family Megachilidae; genus Megachile; species Megachile rotundata. The sequence goes on from NC_134983.1 coordinate 15,031,681, forward strand.
ATCGAAATGTTTATCATGTGGAGGTAATGAATATACGTATGTATATGTTAGTCGATGTTTCAGTATTTATTTGTCCATCCACTTTATTTTCAAATTAACTTCATGTACTTAACTCTAGTACTGTAAGTTATAAAAAATCATAGATTGTGTAAAATTAAAAAAAGTTAAATAAAAGTTTATCATGGGTATTTTAATATTTGTGCAAGTACAAAAAGAGCAACGAACAGTCCAATATAAAATTCCCTGAATTTCATTTCGGTATTTGGCCAGCTATCGTTTTATAATAACGAACGAAAGCCGAAGCTTAAAATAATCCACTGAATGCATCAGATATATCAGGAATACATAAATAAATACGAGCAGTATTTGCTTCTTGAATAGGGAACATAGACACGAATTTTATAGCGCGGATCATAAAGAACGGATGCACTTCCAGAAGTGAATTCAGTGGATAACAGCAATAAAAATGTCCTATTTTTCTTGTTGTTCTTAGACGATATTAGTTCGTTACTGTTCCCGGATAAAAAAGATCAAACATTTTCGACACGTGCTATTTTTACGATCGATATGTTACGAAAGCGTAGACAAGCAAGATGGCGTGCATAAAAGGAAATTCATCGTTAACTCTTGTTCTCAATTTTTCTGTCTTTCGATCGTTCTTGAATTTATGTCAGCATTTTATGGCGGCATCTCGTAGTTATCGAATTTCCATAAAATAATCCGCTGTCGTTTTTCTGATACATGAAATCCAGCATTTTTTTGCGCTTTCTTTTTGATTCGAAATTCTTTTGTTTTTGCTTGGAGTATCAAATGTTTTATAATTTGTATTCAAGAATATGTGACCAAATTGTCGAGTTACAAGTTACTAAATTATTTCCACGATTACAAGTTAGGTACTGCGTTATTAAATTACAAATGTACCAAATTACCAAGCTACTAAGTTATCAAGCTACCAAGTTACCAACTTACAAACTTATAAAATTACCAAATTACCCAATCGCAAAGTGGTCAAATTACAAAACGTCAGTTCATCAAATTATTAAATTATCTAATCACCAAATTACCAACATATCAAATCACCGATTTACTCTCTCACCAAATCATGAAATTACCAAATTACCAAATCACAAAACCACAAAATTAAAAGATGAAAGCTTTCTTCAAAATATAATTCCACCATAAGACAGAGAATTATAGTAAAAAGCATCAGTAGTACAAGCAACTAAAGTTGCTTCAGTCTCAAACGTATTTATTTATAACTGATTCAGTGACTCACGAAAGTTTCCTTTGATCGCTACTTTCCCGATTCAGCTAAATATTATTCATACATTCATCCATTACCAAAAGCTTTAGAACGAAATCGAGTTTCCATTTCCTTTGGCAAAGTCGCTTGGTTACCGTGCATTATAACAAGAGGGAAACAAAGTCGTTGAATTAAACGCAAGCAATTCGTCGTCGAGTGTTTCCCATCGGCGACGAAGAAACTTATTAATCCCCGCAAACGAGAAAACTTGAAGGCATGTTTCAGAACGATTTTTAAACTCAATTTGGCCAATCGAAGCTTCGAACGTCGCTGATTCGTTCAAGAATTACGTGTCGATCGTATATTTTTCCCTTGTTGCTGCGATTGGATCAACAATCGTTTTGATATTTTTAGAACTTGATATATAAAGAGGTATTAGGTGTTATATCATTATGGAATGTATTTATTGTACTTTTACGTGTAGTGGAAGTCCAACGAGTATGGCGAACAAAATGGCCGTGTGAAACACCGATGACTACGTCACATGGCGGCCATGTTTATATTGTGGCCGGACAAGACTATCTAAATATCTGACAAATGATTTCAGATCTGGTAAATATAGAATATTTTTCCAGTTTCAGAAGTATCAGTCAAAAATAATAAATTTTAATATAAGTAGTCATGACAGAAAATTATTTTGTATGCTGAATAAATGAAACAAAAATAAAATTCATGATGTGACGTCTTTGAACTGCAGAAAAAAGATATATCACAAATTTCAAAGTGAAATTATAAAAATGAAAGTCGTATCAATTGTGGCGGTAGTTCCAGTGTAAAATTATTGAAACCTAAAATAATAGTTTGTAGAACAATACAAACGGCACGCCGTGCAAAGTGGATTATCCCAGAATTAGAGGCCCGAGGAATATCAGGTTCATCGGTGCAATTAAATAATTATCGTTTAGCCGGCGGGGATGATTTTGGTTCACGAGTCGTGCCTCGAATTCTTGGCATCGAACTACGCCGTAAGTTTCGCGAGTTGCCAACTCTATCGCGTGAAAATTACACGTCGCACAGCAAACTTCGGTCTTTCGGGAAAATACGAGAAAGCCGACACCGTACACGTAACCGGCAGATGACGTCCGAAAGGAGAAGCTACGAAATTCTTGATTATAATAAGGCAAACTTTAATTGGAAGCCACGGGGATGCGGTGGATACAGATTCTTAATTAAATTCGTGCCGCTTCAATTCCGAACGGGCTTTCATTATCATCGACTGCCTTGTACTCCATTGCGTTTAGTACTTTTCGATTCGAAGAAATACGTTCTATTCAGTTTTCGTTAACTGATAAGATTTATCGTTCTACGTGATTTCTACGTGTTCCTGGGTACGTTCACCTTTTTGTAGGGAAATTCTAGGGTGGCAAATTTGAAAAAGTGAAGAGTTGAAGAGTTGAAGGGTTGGAGAGTTCAAGAGTTGAAGAATTTGAGAGTTGAAGAATTGGAGAATTGGAAAATTGAAGAATTGAAGAATTGAAGTATCGAAGAATCGAAGAATCGAAGAATCGAAGAATTGAAGAATTGAAGAACTGAAAAACTAAGAAATGTAGAAGTTGTAAATTTGAGAAATTGAGAAATTGAGAAATTGAGAAATTGAGAAATTGAGAAATTGAGAAATTGAGAAATTGAGAAATTGAGAAATTGAGAAATTGAGAAATTGCGAAATTGCGAAATTGAGAAACCGAGAAATTGGGAAATTGAGAAATGAAGAAACTGAAATGTAGAATCTGAAATCAGAAATGAAGAAAATGAAAAATTGAGAAATACGAAAGTCCATTTTACCACTGAAGTACAAATTACCAGGTAATAAATTTTGTAATTTTGAACTCAGAAACATAGAAACCTTGAAGCCAGCAGTTTAGAAACATCAGAAGCCTGAAGATCTACAAATTGCATCTATAGTTCTATGAGACTCCGTTGCAGCACCGCAGAAGTCATACAAGCCCAGACCCCATAACGTCAGATCCGTTCTACAATTTCTCGGTAACAACTTGTTCCCCAACGAAGGTAAACAGCGTACGCAAACCTAACACTACCAACGTCACCTTGCTATGTATCCGCGTAGCAACCTATACACGCTGGTTCAATCATCTAGGATATTATGCACAATGATCTCGTGGGAGGTGTCGTGAGCAGGGATCCGTAACGAGCTAGTTCGCTGATTAGATTCGCAATCAGTTACAAGGTTCCAGTAGACGACGCGAAACTGAAGAACTAGGATACGTGCAAACATTCGGGAAACGGAAGGAGGATAGCGATGGTAGGTAGGCAATGGAAACAGCAGTTTGCCGGAGACACCGAGACCAAAGAGTCGAAGATAATACGTCGAATCGAGACGAGATAAGCTCAGCGAGCAAAGCACAAAGCTCGAAGATGAGTCTTGCGCGTGTACGCTAAACCAACCTTGAATCGTTCTAATCCGCTCAATAGTACTGGCGTAATAGGCGGGGAACTAAACCGTTTACAGACAAGCTGACACACTTGTTCGTTCGCAAAGATTTGCAACTTGACGGTGGAATTGAGAGCTTTTAGAGAAATTGGGAACTTTGCGCGTTATGAAGTTTGGGAAGGCAGGTGTTGGGTAAAAATAGGACTCTGGAAGTTTGGGAGATTATGGGGAAATTTGGGGAATTGGGGATTTGGGAGTTTGGGGTTTTTGGGATTGGGGATTTGGGAATTTGGAATTTACAATTTTGGGAATTCGGGAAATTAGGAATTGGGGAATTAGGGAATTGGGGAATTAGAGAAACGGGGAATAGCGGAATCAGGGATTTAAGGAATCGAGGAATTAGAATATCGGGGAATTAGGGTATCGGAGAATTAGGGAATCGGTAATTAGGGAATCGGTGGAAATTAGGGAACGGTGAATAACAGAATTCAGGGTTTAGGGAATTGGGGAATAAGGGAGTCAGGGAATTAGGGAATCGGGGCATTGGGGAATCGGTAATTAGGCAATCGGGGAATTAGGGAATCGGGGCATTGGGGAATCGGTAATTAGGGAATCGGGGAATTAGGGAATCGGTGGAAATTAGGGAACGGTGAATAACAGAATTCGGGATTTAGGGAATTGGGGAATTAGGGAGTCGGGGAATTAGGGAACGGTGGAATTAGAGAATCGGGGACTTAGGGAATTGGGGAATTAGGAAATCGGGAAATTAGGGAATCGGTGGAAATTAGAGAACGGTGGAATTAGGGAATCTACCCTTACAATTCCACAATCATTGAAATTCCTGACCCATTATAATCGGCACTTCGAACACATCGTCCCCATATTAAATTCGATGTTTCGAATAAACAAAGCGTAGAGAGGTTCTTTGTCTACGGTAATCCCTTCGAATGGGAAGTGAGACCAATTTCCTGACAAGCGAAGTGAAACTGATCGAAAACGACGTTCGGCGCCCAGGTAAATAACGGAATCGAACGGGGATGATCCAATTTGCGAGGGAGTAAGGGACAAAAGATCGAAAAGCGTTAAATGACACGATTTTTTTCTCTGATCGATGTTTCATGGGTAAAGAACAAAAAATTCTCTACTTCTTTCTTTGCTGTTCAATTTAATTTCGTGTTCTATTATACGCGGGGGAAATCAGGACGGCGGAAAAGGGATTTTTAAATATCGACGAAATGAATAAATTCTCTGGAGTCATTAAGCTTCGAATGCCGAAGATCGACGCTGAATCGTCGCAATATTTTAATTTTATATTAAAGGATCTATTGTCGCGGAGTACGCGAATTAATTTGGCGATTTTCGATATTGGAAAATTGGTCATTTCGAAAGGAGATTTGGTTATGTGATAGGTTGGGAAGATGAGAATTTGAGATTTTGAGGATTTGGGATTTTGAAGATTTGGGATTTTGAGGATTTGGGATTTTGAGGATTTGAGATTTTGAGGATTTGGGATTTTGAGGATTTGGGATTTTGAGGATTTGGGATTTTGAGAATTTGTTATTGTAAGAATTTGGGAATTTTTAGAATTTGGAAATTTGAAAATTTGGGAATTTTGAGAATTCGGTAATTTGAGGATTCGGAATTTTGAAAATTCGGAAATTTGAGAATACGGGATTTTTAAAATTCAGAAATTTGGAAATTCGGAAATTTGAGAATACGGGATTTTGAAAATTCAGAAATTTGAAAATTCGGAAATTTGAAAATTTCCATAACACCCATAATTACCCCACCTCCCCCTTTTCTCAGAATACCACTCCCACCACTCCAGACCACTCGTTTCCAAAAAAAGCTCCATACAATGTTTATTCAACGCGAACAAAAGCTGCGGTAGCCATGAACCGATTCCGGTTGTCATCGATTCCGTTCACGTTTATCGAATTATGCGGTCTAAATGTCGGACAGCGGAAAAAAAGCAGTTACAACAGCGTACATGAATTCGGTGTGTCGATTTTGCGAACACGTTTTACAACTACGGTTATTTAATCACCGGTACACGAACGCTTCGTTAGCGCACGAACTCTCTGGACGCGCAAAAATCTGCAATAAAGGCGAGCCCGGTTTATTGCTATTCTGTTAACAGTTTCGCGGAAACTGTCTCGCGACTGGTGAATACAATAACAGGCCATTTATACGTCCACGTCGATAATGTTGTTACGTATCTACCGGAACGGTGTGTGACGAGTTTAATCTCAAAACTGAGTAATGTCTGCCACGTGTAGTCTGCACGCTTTGAAGTTAGGTTAAAAACTGTGTCTCCCTTATGCACGGAATACTTTTACCCACCTCGACGTTTTTATGTTAAATAATTGAAGTGAATGTCTTTAACATTTTATGTTAAAACAATATTTTAAACAAAACTCGTAAGAGTAATAAGACCCAAGGAGTTTTTACGATATAGCGAGTATTTTATTGTTAGTCACATCTGGTCGCGAACCCTTAACCTTAGCAGCAGTCTTTCGTTTGCAGTTTTATATAGATGTCGAGGTACTTTTATTAGCTGCTCATATTGGGAACCCACTTCATACGTCATTTGTATTTCCATCTCTCGAATTTTAGCTAAATAGAAAATTAGAAACAGTTTCACCAAATCCCAAAAATTGACTATAAAATTTTTGCTGTAGCGCGTGGGATTGCGGCGCGTGGAATTACTACGCGTAGAACTACGGCGCGTGGAACTACAACGCGTGGAAATACGGCGCGTGGAATTACAGCGCGTGGGACTACGGCGCGTGGAACTACAGCCCGTGGAATTATTTTGCGTGGGATTGCGGCGCGTGGAATTACTACGCGTAGAACTACGGCGCGTGGAACTACGTCATGTGTAATTGCGGTGCGTGAAATTACAGAGCGTGGGATTGCGGCGCGTGAGATTGCGGCGCGTGGAATTACTACGCGTAGAACTACGGCGCGTGGAACTACAACGCGTGGAAATGTGGCGCGTGGAATTACAGCGCGTGGGACTGCGGTGCGTGGAACTACAGCGCGTGAAATTACTTCGCGTGGGATTGGGGCGCGTGGAATTACTACGCGTAGAACTACGGCGCGTGGAACTACGACATGTGTAATTGCGGTGCGTGAAATTACAGAGCGTGGGATTGCGGCGCGTGAGATTGCGGTGCGTGGAATAACTACGCGTAGAACTACGGCGTTGGGAACTACGGCGTTGGGAACTACGACGCGTGGAAATACAACGCGTGGAATTACAGCGCATGGGACTGCGGCGCGTGGAACTACAACGCGTGGAATTACTGCGCGTAGAAATACGTGATGCGTGAAACTACGGCGCGTGGAACTATTGCGCTTGGAATTACGATGCGTGGAAATTCGACACATGGAATTACGACACGCGAGATCTCCTTAAACCGTAAAACATCGAAAAGACACTCGAAGTATAAAATAAGTTTTAGTCTGAAATCCATTTCTCAGGAAAATCATTTATATGGACTTGTTAATCCTACTGATTTCAATCGGTCTTTTAATCATCACTGCAATGTACAGTATGTCTCGAAGAGTTCATCCAATATTTATACCATTTTATTGAATCATAACCTTCACAAGAAAATGAGAAGAAAAATGTTGAGATATAAATCGACCTGAGACTCTTATCACCGTAATTGCTTCCGTTAGTAATCACTTCCACGATTCAAGAATAGTTGTTCATTAACCAAGCGTAATTAGAAATTACCCGAGGCAAATTACTCCATGGCGAGCAATCGATACAATACGTCTAAATCCTAGTTCTTAATAAACTTCCACCGGCAGTAGCCGGCGATCGATAGATTTAATTATTTTTTAATAACACCTCGCGTTATCAATTTCCCGTTTCCGGTGTCTTCTCTTTTTTCCCCTCGCGAGCGATATCGAACGATTAATCCATCTCGATCTGTTGTAAATTGAAGAAACTTTAAACTTCCTTGTTTACCGTGCTTTCCAGACCATTTCTCGTTAACGAGCAGCGAGCGAAAAATCGCGAGTGGCTTAAAACCGCCAGCAGAAAATTATAATAAACTTTCGCTTGTAACCGGAAATAAGTTCGTACGTTGAAACTCGTTGCGAAACACATCACGGTCGCAATTACGCGCTTTGCGTGGAAATGTTACGTTTCCAAACTTTTTGCTTCGTTGTAACGCGATCAGAGTTAGCTCCACGAGAACTTTGTCAACGCGTTTCGGAATTAACGAGACTCCGCTACTCGAACGTGGTCGAGTCATTCAATTAATCCTTATCAAGAAATTCTCTGTTCCTCCAATTTCTACTTCCAAATATGTTTCAAATATGTTCCCAGTATGTTCAAGTTTAATAACAAACTTCGAACTGGGATAATTTCAAATAATTTCAATAACGTTAATTAATTTCTTGCTAGGAAATTTCCATTGTACGACGATGATTCAGCAAATAAAACCTGAGTTTTCTTTCGAAGCACGAGTGACGGCGCTTTCAATACGGAATGACTAAAACGTCCATCAAAGTAATTGCAGACTCAGATTCTATGCATATCGAATAAATTTCGTATTACTTTAACGCTCGTATACCGTTCGGTCTAAATTCACTCGAAATGAAAGTCCAATATTGCAGTACTCGGAAAAATTCTCGCATCAAATTTATGGCCCTCTATCAGGAGTAATAAACCGGCGGATCTTTCTCTCCAAATATCGTAAAGCCTTTGAACTTCAAATCTGATCTTTCAGTTTATGAATTTTGAATAAAACTGCGGCAAAATTTACAAATTAATTGAACAATTTCGAAGTTCGAGTTCGAAAATACAGAAGGGTCATTTTACTGTAAAAGAAACAAATCTGTAGCAAGGAAGGTTTTTACAGCGAAAAGGAAATTCTTTAATCTTACGAGCAAGAATAATTCCAGTGGACGTTTATCCATTTCGACGAAACTGGAGACTGCTTTCGTTGACATTTTTCTTTGGAGACAGGGAGACACACAATTCCGCGACTGTACGAACGGCGATAACACGTTACTAATTCATTTTTAATCCTCGATGCATTGTACGGACCGTTTACTCCGAACGCTATAGTGTCGCGAACAAAGACCGCGTTTCTTCCCTCGCTCATTTCCGCCCGACTCCTAACCTTTTCTTGCCCTCTAGCTCCACCCACCTCGCAAAAGATAATGTTCACTATAACTGAATACTCGTAAGCTCTCGGACTTTGATGTTTCAAAGCACCTGCTAGAAATTTGAAGATTTAAGCAACTGAAGATTTTTTGAAGTTTGGGAGAAAAATGAAGTTTGAAAAATTTGCAAGTGATAGATGGTTTGAGAAGTTTGGAATTGGAAGAGTTAAAAAATTAGAGAAATTTAGAGAATTTGAAAAAGCTGAAAATTTGAAAAAGAAACCTCTGGCATGACATTTCAAAGTCCACTAACCACCTTTTCCCAAAATTTCAAGCAAAAGAAACTCAGCGAAAACCTTAACCATATAGCTCGCACATTTAATCGAAGTTGGAAAGTTGTTCACACAAGGTGATCCCACACAATAACCCAGCAGCTTAAACTCGAAAATCAGCTATTCACATCGTTGCTAATTACACTTCTTACCTCGGTCATTTTTACGCGGTCGGTCGACGTATGATAATCAATGACAGAATTATTTTGCAACGTCGACGTCAAACAAAGGGTCGCGCATTAATTTTCTCTGAGATAATGGCACTTAGAGGACGTTCAAGATGTAATTTATTCAAAGGAGATGAATATCAGGTCATTAGCCACTCGATCGTAAATGCTCTGGTCTCGCCTAGTAATTTAGCTTCGGTGCTGTTCGAAGGATGGTGTTGCGGCTACCATTGTCGTCTTCTGGCCGCTTTCCGAGTCACGCTTGGTGACCTGGCGAAAAGCATTGTTAAGCGAAACCGTTCGAACTCGCAGAAAATCCTGACGCGCTTCTATGCGCTCGATTGTTCCCGTTCGTTGCAAGGTAGCCAACTGTACGATCAAATAAAACTACCCGTGTTCTTGCACGCTGATTCGAGTTCTCGTTTTCGGGCTGGCGAATATACTCGCGTTGAAAATTCCCTTTGACGTGCTCGCGGTTTGCTTTGGCTTTGTTACTGCAGCCACATATTTCACGAAATGAGAATTGCGGGTATAAAATATTTAAGGGTGGAATTATAGGATCTTAATATGACACCTTAGAATATCTGTAGTTGTTTCGAGCTGTTGGTGCTTAGAGATATTAAAGGTATAGCAAGTATCTGAAGATGTGGAGAGATCTATAAATTATAAGGTGTTTGTACATATATATATATCTAAGGATGTTCTGAGTTATTCAAGGAAATATAGGAGCATTTGATGTCGTCTGGATATCTAGAAATATAAAAGCGCGTTGACGGGATGCGACATAAAAATGCACTTGAAGGTATCTGAGGGTATTTAGCATTTTATGGAGGTGTCTAGATATGTAGGAATATCTAAGATCATTCAAGGACATAAAGATGCAAACATGGAAATATAATATGAAGACCTAGGGATGCAAAGATTCAGATATGCATAGATGTATAAGAGAAATTGGTGTATTAAATTAGACATATATGTACTTATAAACATATGTGAAAATCTGAAGATATAATTGATGAAGCTAATGTCACCAGGTAAAATAAGTGTAAAAGTGAACAACTAGGTTACCTAAAAATGATAACATCTAAAGTATAACGTATAAAAATGATAGCAAGGTTCTACCATATAAAAGTGCTTTGTAAATAAAGATACTTTCGATCAACATACGTGAAAATATGAGGGAAAGGTAACGACAGGGCTCTCCACGAAATTGCGAGTCCAGGCATCGATTAGCAGGAAACATCGGTTACGGGTGTTTGTTAATGTGCTTCGCGTGTACGTTACACTTGCATCTAACTATTAATTACCAGTGTCATTGTCAAAATCCAATTCGCGTACCGTAGAGAGGTATGAAACACGTAACAGTCGACAGAAGGGAATTGCAGTTTCTATGCGACACTAACGAGCCGCATTAGGCCGCGCTCTGAAAGTGATCGATCGCAAAGTGATGCACCAGAATGAGAAGAGAGCAACGGTGGCGTGCGTTGCATTGCAAATCGCAATCAGTAACTGCAGCTGCAGCAGCCGTGAAGAGAGAGAGACGCGAATGCATCCACGTTTCGACCGGTACAGAATAGGAAGAAACGAAGTCGAGTAATCCTACTAATGTTCCTGTTAGAAGCGCATCTACGACCGGCCACGACCCAGATGCGTTTCTGGCATTCTCTTAAACGCAATAATGCATTTCCTGACCGACGCGATGCAACGCGACGCAACGCGGTCGGATCCTTGCAGCTCTCATAATGCGAACCATTGTCGAACCAAGAAAGGGGATGCAGCCTGTCGAAATGGACGTGAATTAACGACTCACTCTTTGTACAGTGGATCTGCATCTACTGTCTGCTGGATAATTACGATCTGAAACGTGCTCGGAAGAATCGACGACGAGCATCGAGATGCATCAAGAAATGCATTGCTTTTTACATGCACTTAATTCTAGTTCTAGTACTCGGAGGGTTCTTGTAAATCAATGTGAAATCTTTAAGTTCAGATATCTCGGAATTTTAGCACTTTAGAATAGGTTTTCAAAATTTGTAAGATTATAGTCAATAAATTTTTATGTTTGCGATTTGATAAAATTCTAGGTCTCAAGCTGTAAATTGTCACTTTTTTAAGTTCTCCAATTTTGCGAGCTAATTTCTAAATGCCCTGATATGCAAAACCCTAAATACCCAAATGTTCAAATACTAAGATATACAAATACCAAAATAGCCAAATACCCAAATGTCCAATTACAAAAATATGTAAATACCAAAATAGCCAAATATCAAATTATCCAAATACCAAATTATTCAAATACCAAATCGTCCAAATACCATAACATCCAAATACCAAATCATCCAAATACCAAATCATCCACCTACCAAATCATCCGAATACCAAATCATCCACCTATCAAGTCATCCAAATACCAAATCATCCAAATACCAAATCGTCCAAATACCATAACATCCAAATACCAAATCATCCAAATACCAAATCATCCGAATACCAAATCATCCACCTACCAAATCATCCGAATATCAAATCATCCACCTACCAAATCATCCAAATACCAAATCATCCACCTACCAAATCATCCGAATATCAAATCATCCACCTACCAAATCATCCAAATACCAAATCATCCAAATACTAAAGCATCCACCTACCAAATTATCCAAATACCAGAATACCCAAATTTCCAAATTTCCACATTTCCAAATGTACCCCAATACCCAAATACCCAAATTTCCAAATTTCCCAACACTCCAATTCAAATCCCCAAATATCGTTCAAAATACAATCAATATTACCCCACCAAGTGATCCGAAAGAACATAACTTTCTTTGCATGTCTTCGAAACAGCCGAGGCTCGTATATAATCGTAGAAAAGCACGTTCTTTGTTCGCTGACGAAGGAAAGCAGCAGAAACAACATCTTAAAGGGATTACGGTTCCCTGCCGTAACGTGGAAACAACGAGCAGTCTATTTCCACCGTTTTGTCATCCATTTGAGAAATTCTTGGAACTTTTTCATTTAAGCCCTCTTTCCACGATTCTTATTTATTTTCCCGTGAAAACGCGACGACAAACGTTGAACAGAAACGTACAGATACCGTGAAGCGCCTGTAACATCAATTAAGGTCGATGCAAAACCATTCTTGGGAAAATTTTTCTTGCTGAATCTGAAATTTTTACGGCTCTGTATTTATTATTATAGGGAAACATTATATTTTTTTCAAGTAGAGCTACTAAAATGCCTTGAATTATTCAACGAAGAAAAGTGTCCATCGTTTTACTGGAAAGTGCTCTGCTGACATTCTTTAGAAGAATAAAATGTTCTTTATGGCAATAATTTTATAAATTTAAGAGATTTAAAAAATTTTGGAAATTTAAGCAATCTAATAAATATAGTAAATTTTGGAAATTTAAGAAATATAGTAAATTTAGGAAATTTAAAAAAATATGGGAGGTACAGGAAATTTAAGAACAAAGCTCACAGAGAACTTAGGAAATTCAATAAATTTGGTTACACTTGGAAATATAAAAATCTATAAAATTTGTAAGTTTGATCTACAAATTTGGATGCATAGAAATTTCAGTATATAGAATCCTAAAGATTAAAGAACTTGATAATGTGAAAATATAAAAATTTAAGTATAAAATTTGTATATATGAATTTGTCAACATTTTGAAAATTCATCAAACTACGTTTTCGTTGCACTACAAATTTGCACCTACTGAAAAGCATAAAACAATAGCTTCGCAACGATTAATCTAATGATCGTTGAAGTCCATGTCTAAGCACGCTCTGGCAGGCTGATCCTGGCTAGGAAGCAATTATATTCAACCGTACAGCGAATTAACTTCTCCTAATTGATATTCAGGGAATGTTCGTAGCTGCAAATTGGGCATACTTCTAGTCGGAGCAAAGCGAGGCTCCCTGAAGTTCGCTCGGTTGATCTTTAATGCGAACTCGGCTTGCCGGTACAATACTATTCAGACATCGAGGACGGAAATGGAGGTAACAGGGATAGTTACCTATGGAGCAGATGCTCCCTTGTTGCTGGAGAAACAATGAGAGTGCTCGACAAAGGCGGCAACAAACTCAATAACTCACGGCGTCACGATGCCGGCGTGTCCGACACAGACAGGAATACCGATAAAAGACGATTTGTTGGGAAACGCTTCGTCGACTCGTTCATTTATAGCGCCACGGACAATGCCCGAGATCTGTGACTCGTTTATCTTTGTAATTTTCGAACAGCCAGTTAAACGATTCGCCCGACAGACAAATATTTCTGCTGATGTTCCAGCTAACGTTTGCCTTTTAATTCTTGGCCTTCTCTACCGTGATAACTGACGTTGATAACTGATCAAATGTATTACCATTCGAACTGTAAAACAGAATAGTTATTTTCTAATTTCTTGTGCTTTTTTATGGGTAAGGATTTTAGTCTGTTTTGGGAAATGAATTATGGAAGCTTCAAATCTTCTGTTTCTTCATTTTGGAATGTTCGGATAGAGGCAATTTTATGAGTCACGTTTATAAATTTCGTGCTCTCTAAATTTCTTTAGAAGTAGTTGGGTTAATCATGGATATTGTTGTGCAGACATTTGGAGTTTTGAATAGGAGTAATAATAAAAGACAAAGAATTTCTCAAAATTCTTAATTGTATCTCACACGTATCTCCATCACATAAAGATCACCGAAAAAACCTATTGTACCTTATCACCTTAACCGTAACACCTTGGTAATAAAATTCTATTATCAATCTCCCCAACCCTAATTCAAAATAGACCCTAATGACCATAACAGAATAATTATCGAATCCTATTAAACCCTAAACGACCGTCTCGTTTCGACCAACTAAAGAAGGAGAAAAGAAAGGGGGAAGTCGTTTGAGGGGTGTCGGCTTTTTTCTACGACGCGACGCACCCTTTTTATCCGGTATCCAGCCGTGGTCCGGCTACTTGCTCGACCCAGTTATGAAATAGCTTTCCTGGCGACTCGGTGGTATCGCGCTTTAAAGCTGAAAGCATGTTCGTGTCGTGCTGGAACGTCGCTTGTCGTATTGTTTCGAGTTTATTATCTGCCTGTGAGAGCCGACTTCTCTCGCGAGGCTACGGACGAGGGACGAATAAAAAGTGGTGGTGGTGGTGGCGATGCTGGATGCAAAGGGAATGAGAGATTTGAGAGACAGAGAGGAACTTCCGTGATTTAGGATATTTACGCTGCGCTCGAAAAAGGAATTGTTTGCCCTGGCTAGTTGAATGTCCGGACAGACGAGAAAGCGTCGTTAATTGCGGATTCCACGGGAAACGATTCAAACGTACAGGTCCGTGTTATTTTGCGAATTAACACGTACTGAACGCGATGGGAGTTGCAATTGGAGAAATTAAAATCGTGGCAATGAATGGGGACTCAGAGTATTGTAGCATCGTAATGCAGTTAGGAACCAAACCGTCTATAGTGTTCATGATGTCGAGAAAAATCCAAACTGTTTTAGGACACCATATTTTTCAGACAATAGCAACCGTAATTAACAGTCACGCTGTAAACTTGTCCCTAAAAATTAGAATTTTTTCCAAACTACCTGAAGAACCAAAAGGTTAGTCCAGCCTTCCTCCAGCTTTGGAAATATGTATACAGAATTTTAAAACGGGGTTCTTGAAAAAATATAGAATTTGAAAATATAATTTGGAGAGGTTTATATTACTATTAACTTGTAATATACATTTTACCTTAAACTCTCTCAGCAGCGATAATGTAAATTAGTAACATTGAAGATATTAGCTAGCAACAATATTATTGATTAATCGAGTGTAATATGAATTCGAGCACATGTAAAGATCAACCAATTTGCACACGAGTGCGTTCATAGTGAAGTTAACCGCGAATAGCACTGTTTGGAATTAATTCAGGTGTTCCGTGAATAATATTGTCCCTGAGAAAATGTTATACCATTGAATAGAGTTATGCCGTAGAAAATTCAACAGAGGAACTTTCGTCGCTTGCCTTGAGACAACAGTCGAAAGTGGCTTTTATGTGACTTGGAAAACGTCTTAAGAAACGGAAACCACTTGTGAATCTTTATCTGTTTGCCAAATAAATATGTCCTCAAATCTTCAATCATCCAAATTTGCAACCTCAAAAAATTCTAAATTAAAAAAATTGAAATAGTTGAAATTTGAGAAACTAAATTTGCAAACGTAATCAGAAATAGAGTTTTCCTATATCGTTCGAAATCTGCCCTGTCGTCATCGACGTTTATCACTGAGCTAATGCAACGTCCAACAGAGTCGAAAATAATGTTGATTTTTGCGCCGAGCTCGTAAAACTGGAGCGGTGATGTTGGCACGAGGTTCATACATACGTTACAAGACCCGCATAATTTATTCATTTGAATCGGCGTAGGAAGCAATTTTGATTGCCAGAAGCAGGATATCCCGATCGCGTATCGTTGAAAATTACGTTGCGCGGAACTATATCAAAATCTCGCGAATTACCGGCTGAAATTTATTGTTCGACCGGTTTATTCGCTTGTAGTTGAATATTTGAAAATCAATTATCGAGCGCGCGATTACGCGCGATTGTTTGCGGGGAATCACGGTTGGTTTTACGAAAACTCCATACTTTCCCCCGTATAACGAACGCTCGTTACGCTTCGTTTTTAATTATTTATTATCTGGTGTGTATCATTCGGTAACGAGCTGGCGAGGAGTACTTAGCGAATGAAAACCGGGCTCATAGGTGGAAACCTCGTTATCCTGATTCGTCGGTGAGTGGGAGGAGCAAAAAGAAAAAAGAAAACGGTGGAGTAGTGGACGTCAAAAGCAGGTTCGATGTTAATTTACACCGGTACGAAAGAAACCCACTTCGCGTGGTAAAAAAAAAAAACATACATACGAAGCGAGAGAAAAAAGCTTTCCATTCGCGCATTAACACGAATATCTCTCATCGTTTCGCGTAAGATATATTTTGCAACGATTTCAACCGACTCGCGTAATATGCATTTACCTTTTAACCATATTTCTCTTTTATCGCTGAAAAAAGTGTAACGCCTCTGTTGCGATTTAAAATTTCTACACAAGAAACGTACAGGTGAGATGATGCCCAAGATACTTTACCACTGTTTACACGCTGCTGCTTTTCAATTGATGAATTCAGATTTTCTTTTTAATGTACGTTTGAAATAAACTGCATTTTCTATCGTACTTGTAATACGTACTTTCTCGGGTCTTCGATGGTATCAATTAACAAGGGCACTGGAAATGAAAATTAAACTGGGAAACATACGATTCAATATACACATGTGTATACATATGTGTAAGTACACATATGTCGTTAAAAGATGTAGATTTCAAGAGGAGCATTTTAACAAATTCTCTAATTTAAAATATGAAAGTGATCTGATAATTTGACTGGTTTTGATAGTTTTAGTTAACTACTTCACCTATAGTTTTCTAGGATTTGTGTCATTGACAGCTAGCTAACTAGTGTTGCAACTTTAAGATAACTATAGAAAGCTATAATGTTATGCATATTTTATCTTCAACTATCCTTGATCATACAGATTATAGTCAGAATCGAACCCAATATTCAGTTGCAGTGAATATACGAGTCTGGTTAACCACATGTAATGTACGTCACGTATGTGATACAACATTATAAGACAAAAGGCTAATAAATATTATTTGCAATACTAAGTTATGCAATGCTAAGTAGATTTATATATATACGTCGTACAGAAAAATGCTATCCGCGGAAGGTACTACAGGGTGTCTCACAAGTAGTGTCCTTAATAACGTGTCCTCCCTAAGAGGTTAAAATACCAGCTCAGCTCCATAATCGAACATAAAATTCAGTAACCGTTTAAACTTGCGAACAATTAAAAGTTATAGCTCTATTAAAAGTCGATGAAGCAAGTTAAATAAAAAAAGAGTTCCCTGTTCGGAAATATTAAATTGGTCGAGTTCTAATTTGCGAACAAAAGAGGATGAGACGCGTCCCGACAGAATAATGTTATCCCGTATCTCCGCTAGCTCTAAAAGGGGAAGAGCGACAGAAAAGGAAGAATTTTAATCTGAAACAGCGATGTGCTCCACGTTAAAGCCGGCTATATTACGAAATTCTCCGTCTGTAGGTTCGGCTGGCTCGCATTTATATCCGTAGACCCCGGTCTCTTCTCGAATCTCTTCTCTACACGGTGCATTTTCCTCTTCGTTTTGTTTTATTGCCACGCATTCAGCGCGCATTTTTCTCCGCGACCGCTAGTTAACGAGCGATATAAATTAAGCCGGAAACGGAGGGAAATTTAGAGGTTGAGAAGTCGGTCGGCAGAGTGGGAAGGAACAAAACGTCGCGCAAACTTCTACAGACCCGCGCTGCACTAATTGCCTGTACTTACCCCGTTGTGCTGGCACATCAAATTAATCGTAATCTACATGCCAACAGATTTACATACTCTCTATTTCAACATCAGGAAACTTGCAGGCGTATAATTACTCGCGCTACGAAGAAACGGAAACGTTGATGAACGGATCGTATTGCAAATTACGGCCTCGGATATTGTCGCGCGAAATTACTCATCTGTTATTTCTTTCAACCTTTTGCACACATTTCAGCTCTTTGTTGTCCAAATTTTTTTGACAAGTTTTGTTCAACAATTTTGCAAACATATTTGGGATTTTTGATAATTGCGATTGTTGACGTTTGCAGAGCAAAGTTGCACGTGTGGACAACTGAATGGTGACTTTGACAGTTGCAATCTTACGAGAATATTGCAAATCTGGGTATTTGATAATTCAGAAACTTGATTTGAGTGTTCGCTTTTTAGGTGTGTAAGTTTACATCTCTGAGAATACTTAAATTTAGTTTGCACAGTTGAAATTTGAAAATTTATGAATTGAAAACTTTGAGAACCTGAGAACATCATCAGAACAGAAAGTTAAACAGTACATTTTGTATGATATTATTAATGAGTTATTGTAAAACAGTTATTCACAGCGATAGTATTAAATTTTACAGGAATCAGCGATCTTTACGAGCAATTTGTATTTTACAGGCAAATAAAAGTTCTGTCCTTTGTTCCTCGCGTTATCCATGTAAACGACCCACTTTGATTTCGGTTAGCTATTGCACACACGAAGTAGTTACCCTCGTAAATTCGAAAACTTCTTCACGAGTATCTCGGCAGCGAACGTTCTTCGATTTTTCAACAATATGGCCCTGGCATATTGCAAAAGTGCCGAGAACTTCTTAAAGTGCTTCTCGGAAAACCGTAATCGTTCTTTCGAACTATGGCCCGCGATTAGGATGAAACATTTTGAACAAGGGCAAGAGATTATTGACGGTTATCCTTTACAGCCATCGATTCGTTTTGATTATTTATCGATTCAGACTTTAACAAAGATGCATAATCATGATTGGACATAGTTTAATTGAAACTTCAAAATAAAATTTAAAATAAAACATTGATTTTAAGTGAGG
Source organism: Megachile rotundata (assembly GCF_050947335.1). Taxonomy (NCBI): domain Eukaryota; kingdom Metazoa; phylum Arthropoda; class Insecta; order Hymenoptera; family Megachilidae; genus Megachile; species Megachile rotundata. The sequence continues at coordinate 15,050,473 of NC_134983.1, forward strand.
TTAAGTTTCATTCAGTTTCAAGTTTAAGCACGACAAACTGATTAATAAAAATGATGTATCGAAAGATTAGGTTAAATGAAATTTGAGATTGAAACAATGATAAATGTACACTGATTTATACAGTGATCTATCAAAATAGGTTATGTTACGTTAAAACGAGATTTAAGTAAAAGTCCAAAACCTGGATAATAAAATGTATCAGAGTTATGTTTAATTAAATTTAAATTTTAGCAAGAATATCTAGACTTGAAAAACTCTGTGTACTCTGCAGTATGTCTTCAATAAAATACCTAAAAAAATTCAAGGTTATGTTTGTCGAAGAAAAATAGAACGTCACATTGAATAAATGTCACCCGACAAAAGCGACGTAACTTTTCGGCCAACCCGGTATTATTGCAACCGAAAATCGTCAAAGAAGGAGAAAATGAGTTTAACTAAGGCAATTTGTACCTAAACAAAATTACCTTCTTTCGCCTGCACGAATCCATGGACCTCGCAATAACTTCCGGCAGAACCGGCAGCTCCAGGCGTGTCCAAAGTGAACAACGTGTTCGCCGACGAGCTAACACCATCATCCGGCGTCTGCAGCAGGCTGGTGGTCTGCGACACGGTTCGTTGCTGATGATGGGAGTGATGATGCAGATGATGATGCTGTTGTTGTTGTTGTTGTTGCTGCTGCAGCTGTTGTTGCTGCTGCTGCTGCTGGGCCGTCAAGATTTCCTCGTGGCGACATTTCGAGCAACGACGCATCTCCGAGCGAACACGCAGCAGCCAGACCATGCCGAACAGTGCCATAGCAATCTCGAGTCCCGGTGACCTCGATGGGTGCTTCATGCTCGCCGAGTCAAGGTCATCGAGGCTCCACGAGCCAACGCGATGCATAGCACTGAAATCTCGGGGAACCAACAACTCCTTCCCTTTTAATTACCTCTTAATTTCCACTACGTCCACATTCGGACGATGTTTTTTTCTCTTTATTCCTTTACGAACATTCGTTTTTCGAATTAGGACCGAAAATTTTTCTTTGAACAGCGTTCCGAATATGCGCGCAAAGAGTTTCTGCCTCTTTGTTGAGCTCAACAGTTTTAATTACGAAATTTCCTCGACTACTTTGTTCCCTTGATTATGTTTCGGTTTGATGAAGAGCGCTTTTATTCTACGTCTCGCGTTCGGTATTCTACATGTTCCTTCCGTCCGTTCTCCCCATTATGGACTCGCAGTCGGTGGCAGCGAACGATCGCACGAACGTCCCCGTTCGAATCCAATTTTTAACTCGTGACACCTGCCCTCGCATCGAGATCCCCCTGGTCGTCTAATAGAACTTATCTGCCGCGAGTTCGCCGTCGCTTTACCTCCATTCTTCTTCCGATCCCCAAAGTATCGAAGTAATCCTACTTCACCTTCATTTCAGGCAGCCAGCTAGCGATCCATCGATTCGATTCCTAGCTGTTTGCCCGGAGCATCCTCGTCCCGTGAATTTGTCCAGATGAAAGATCCTGGCTCGCCGAACTCTCCGCTCGGTTTCCACATTTTTCAACGGGACCGCACTAGATTCGTCAGGATTAGGATCGATGTCGTGCAATCGTGGAAAACGACTCCTTCGAACACTCGAATGTTGCAAAATCGAAGGCACAATTGTTGGGAACTCGCTAATTCCGAGCTACGCTAAGGAGATCCTGGATGAATACCACGATCTGGAGCTAATGATCCTCGGTGAAAACGATCACAGCTAACGAAGCCAGACTCGACGACACTGGTGGGCGATTGGTCCCGGGGACGAGAAGGGTTTCGCTTATAAAAGTAGAAAAGATGTCCGCGGCGTCTGGCGAAACACTTTCGTGGAACTTTGCCGGAGGAGGTATCGTTAAACGGTCCACGAACTTTCGCGTCCAGCCTGATGGCGTGCGATGCAACTTGCTACGAGCTGGTCCAGCCAGCAAACACGCCGTTCTCCCTCTGCTCGCCTCGTGATCGCTTCAAACTCTGCGTCCGTTTTCTCGCGGCGATTCTCCGTGGCCCATCGAGCTGCGCGAGGAGGCTGACGTCTTCCCAAAGGCAACCCCTTGGAACGAGAATCCTCTCCCATTGAGACAGCACTTCCGGCCAACGTGTGCTTCACTTGATACGCATGAGTGAACTGGGCTCTTTCGTCCAGAGAGACGCTGGAACGGCAACGTTGATCCTGACGATAACGCGGTTTTCACGGACTCGCAAAGCGCTTACAAAAAGGTTTTGCGAAACCACCGAACGGGAACGGCCCGATAAGTGACCGGGACACTTCTTTTATCCTGGACAATCGACAGATTCAAGATTCCCTTTTTCTTCCTCGGATGAATTCTGTTATGAAGCTTTCGGGTCCTTTTCTTGCGATGGCCTGCAAAAGTCATGGATGCCGTCGAGTTTGGCAGTCGAACGGAAAGGAAACACGCTCGAACGGAGTCGACGGTGTTCCTTTCTTATTTTCTATCTTGTTTCTCATTTGTGTTCGACGTTTCAAGGAGGATTTTTTGTTCGACATGAAATTTGATTTGACGACAGAATTTCTTTCGGTGAACGTGTTTCTATCGTGTTTGAACGTAATTTGTATGTGCAGGGAGAATTCGCAGGAGTTGGCAACTTGAACTAGATACGAGAATTGTCGATTTCGCCGGGAAATATAAATTTGGATTCGATGCTATCTGCAGATCTAAGCAAGTTCTACGATAAATCTCGGAAACGAACTTTTAGCAGTGGTTAATAGACTAGAATATTGCGAACTCCGGTGCACTTACTGAAAATACGATGTTCGATATATGGCCGTGAGCTGTTGACTCAAACTAGTGACTGATCAAAGCAAGATAAATATTTTGAACTTTTAAACTTTGATTACAGCCACAAAAAAATCAGTGTATTATTTAAAGTGTCAGTAATCGAATATTTTATCGTATGAAAATTTTTGTCACACGACTGCTTTTCATCTTCATAAAGCTACCTATAAATTACCGAATAACATTCAAAATTTTGTTCAAAACATTTCCGCAAAATTTTTCTCCTCCGTGAATATATCTTTCAATAATAACTTTTCAAACCGTATTTCACGAACTTTGAACAGAAAATAGAACAAAAGTTAGACGAAGTCGTTAATTTTTCAGAGCTCCGATTTTATGTTACCCAATAGTTTCAGAACGGTCCGATTATATTAATAACGTTTTGAATTATCGAGCGGAGCATTCGTTGAACGAAATACGAGTTTGGTGAAGCAGGAATCACTTAACTGTTTCGTAACACGCTGGATAAACACAAGTCAAACTTCGAAATACGAAAGAGAGCAGAACAGTAAGGGAATTTCGCGTATCGGCTGAAGCAGCTACGAGATGAGAGTTGTAAATTGCAACGGAAGTCGACGTAGGGCATAGTGGAAAACACTTGTACATTCTTCGAGTACTGACTGCTGGCACTCTCGTCAACGTGGGAGAGCAAGATGTTCGTATCTGTCACGTACACGTAACAATTAAAACTTGAATCTTCGTGGCTCGCTTGTTAACGACGATTCCACGTTTGTAAATATTAGGTCGAGCTTTATTTTCGGTGCTCGCATTAACGAGGGGTTCGATAAGTGCCTTTTATAACTGGTGATTAGGCTCGTCTGATAAGTAACTGAATGAACAATCTGTGTACTTGATCATTGTCTCGTTACAGAATTTGAAGGATATGTAGTTTTGAATTTTTGTGAGAAGATGAGGGTGAAGATGAGAATTATAAATTGGACTGGTCTGACTAATGAGTGAGTGAACTACTGGGATCTGTGTACTTCATCATCCTCTTGTTACGACACATTTTTAAATTGGTCAGATCAATCCAATTTATGATTGTTTTCATTTTATCATTTATTGTATTTTTATCAACCCCTCATTTTTTATTTCAATTAAAAAAATGCACTATTGAATTCTTTGATGAAATTATAAAAAATAATGATTATTAAATACTTTTTATTAAAGTAGTAATAAAGTACTTTTAATAAAATACTTTTATTAATACTTTTTAAAGAATTCTTTTTTTAAAAGAGTATGTAAATAACATTAAAGATCTGCAATTAATTATTGTCATAATTAAAATGCAAAAGAAGTAAGTCTTCTCAATTTTTTATTATAATTGTAGCACAAGTAAACTTTATTATTTCAAAGATTTATTAATTCGTTTTCAATGAACAACCGATGGTATCGAACAACCCATTAATAGGCTTCCGTTAAGTAAAGTGCTAAATTACCGTCCTAATTGCAATTTAAAAGCGTGTAATTTTTGCATTAAATGAAATCAAATTCCGAAACATAACTCTGTTAACGGCACCCTAAGTACAAAAAAGGAGCATAAAATTGGAAAAGTCACGAGATACGTGACTGTCAAAGCACATATAATACGCATTCGGGTCACGTATGCACCTATATAGTGCAAGTTAATTAAATTAATACAGACCATGTCATATTATAGACACCACGTGTGTATGGAAGAGATAGAGTGATGTCAAAAGAGAAACTCTTTGTTCGAACTGAAAATATCGTCAAGTTGGAAAGTTTTCTGCTTTCATAGCCTGAGGGTGTTGATATAGCGAGGGACTACCGTATAAAGTACAATTGTGTCTCATGAGATGGTAGTCGGACATCGGAATGTGGGATGTGGCTTTGAGTCACTGGCCATCATAATACTTTGACTGGCATAGAGGGTGACGTCTATGTGTGACATCATATGTGATGTTCAAACTTTCATATGTATCTATCACCTGCATTATTACGAATTCATTCAGTTACCTAATTGGAAAGTTTTCAACCTATCTTATACACAACCGAGTTCACCCCACACATTAGGTATAATTATACCTTCAAGAATTATCGAGAAGAGCACGATACTTCCTGAGTATGGTCACACTGTGTTATAATATTTACCACCCCATTCTGACATCTATCATAAATAATTTAAAAGAACCTAATGTCAAATTAGATTAAAAACTAAATTACTCAAACGTGACCATCCCCGTTACTTACTCATTACTTCGACTACCCCCAATAGTTTGACACTAAAAAGTATGTAACAACCCCCCAGTTTCTTACAAGTACCGCAACCATAATTTTTCCTATAGTGAATATTGAAACTATTTAAGTGCACACGACGAGGCAAGCTCATGGAAGTTTGATGGCGTCGAATCGAACGAAGCTTTCAGCTCTTTGTGCGCTATCAAGCGCACTGGGTGCGGATAAATAAACCGCGAACGCGATTATAACGCCAGAGAAATAATGCAGCTGCCTGTGCTCGTCATGACGGTGCAGTAAATCATAATGATGTGAGCGGGGAATAATGCATCGCGGGCCGGTGAATGAGCATTAGAGGCCAAAGAATCGTCCGACAAAATACCATCGCGAGGAACAATTCGATTGAAACGAACCATGATTCACGAGCATCGCGCTGATCAATACAGACTACACTGCCCGCTTGTTTCTGATAGTGCTTTGAAACATGATTTGCGCGTGAAGCGGGTAAAGAAACAGTGATGCAATTGATGGATTTACTGTCGTCGGTGTGTAGGAAGAATTATAAGTGATCTCGAGATATTTGACGTGTAACAAAATGGTCGCTATATTTTTTTTACGTATGCGCTTTTTTATAGACTGTTTCAGGAACTTTGAATTTATAGACTGACAGTTTTTAATGTATAGATTTTGGGGAGGTGTCAAACTTTTATATAATGCAGATTTTTAGGGAGATAAAATATCAGATTATGGGACTTTTAGGGATTTTCAAATTTTGGAAAGTTTCTGAATTTTTGGTGAATCAAATTTTTGAACTTAGAAATCTTCTGAGTCGTGAAATTTGAAATATGGAAAATTGCATAGCATTAAATATTTTTAAATAAATTTTTTAAATAACCAAATTCGTGAAATTTCCAATTTCTCAAAATTTTTCATTTTCCTAAAATTCCCTAAATCCTAAATTTTCTAAATTTTCCCAAATCCCCAAATCCCTCAACTCTCAAATTCTCGAAACCAAACATTTTGAAATTCCCAAATACCCAAATTAGTTAAATTTTCAATTTCCTCCAAATTTTTCTAAAATTTCCTAAATTCTAAATTTCCCAAAATTCCCTTACTCTCCAAATCCCCAAACAATTCACAATCATCTCCAGTCTTAACGTACAATTAAAATGAAATTAAAGCACAACGACAATTAAAAGGAACTTAAAACGCAATAACAATTAGAAGACAATTAAAAAGCAATAAGTATATACCGACGAAATTTTTAAACGTTAAGAAACGCGATGCTCGTGCACACCCCATGGATTACTTTCCAGCGGAAACATTGAGTAGTTAAGTAACAAGATTCGTAAATTGCTGCGCGAGAGCAGCAGGCAATGTACAGGCTTTACCAGGTACGCTATAATGGTCTCTTAGATAATAACTCTGTTCGTATTTCTCCTGCGTGCTTTTACAACCGAACGGAACGAACTTGGGTGATTATATCGGTAGCACGAACTTCGGAGATGAAATTAGCAGAAAAGCCTGCTTGGAACATGAACGAGACGAACGCGTATCGTTCGACGCAATTAAATGCGACGTAAGACGACCTTCGTCGAAACGCCGTTGTCGCACGCAATTCTACACTATGGCGCGAGGTACATTTAGGTATACTTTGAATAAGGGTGTTAGGGGAGGACTCTTCCCCTATTCCTCCATTCTACCATTCCTTAATTCCACGATTCCCTAAATCACCGATTCTGTTATTCCCCGATTCCCTAATTCCTTGATTCCCTAATTCCCCGATTCTCTAGTTCCCCGATTCTCTAATTCCCCGATTCCCTAATTCCCCGATTCCCTAATTCCCCGATTCCCTAAATCCCCGATTCCCTAATTCCTCGATTCCCTAATTCTCCGATTCCCTAATTCCCCGATTTCCTAATTCCCCGATTCCCTAATTCCCCGATTCCCTAATTCCCCGATTCCCTAATTCCCCGATTCTCTAATTCCCCGATTCCCTAATTCCCCGATTGTCTAATTTCCGATTTCCTGAATCCCCATACATCAAATTCTCCCATTGCCCCATTCCCCCATTCCTCCATTCCCCAATTCCCATTTTCCCCCATTCCCCCATTCCCCCATTCCCCCATTCCTCTATTCCCTAATCCCTTATCTCCTATTTCTCCAAGTCCTCAAATTCCAACTTTCCAATATCCCAAATCCTCAAATCCTAAAATCCCTAAATCCACAAACCCCCAAACCCCCAAATCCCCAAATCCCCAAATCCCAAAATCCTCAAATCCCAAAAATGCAAAAACCTGCCATCCCAAAGTTAACGACTGTGAACCTTCCTCCCGTTATATGGCCATTTTCCCTCTGAAAGTCTATTACGTCCATCGTATGTGCGATCATGGACCCAACGCAAGTTACACCAGCGATATTTATTTTGATTTCCCTCCGTGCAAAGTATCCAGCGACTCCGTACGCGATGCATGAAAATTTATGACGTTCTCGTTCGTGCGTTCGTTCGGTCGCTCGACTGAGAAATTTATTCGCAGCGCGTTATTTAAAAAAAACCTCGCGGTTCAACGGCACGAAACGTCACGATCCTCGTACGTGTCGGTCATAAAAAACAAACAGAGAAAAAAAGGCGGGAGATATTAAAATATTATCGCGGATTCGCATACGCGTCATCGTATATGTATTCGGCGGGTGGAAGGCGCGTGGAAGAGCAACAATAGCAAGGGAGAAAAATATGGAAAGCCATGATAGATCGATACGCTGGGAAAATATGCTACTTTGAGGGTGACTGAACCTTCTCTACTATGGATTTCGTTAGATATGAAACTCCAAAGTTAGTTTCATAACTCTCTGCTTACAGGGTCACATCTCTCGGCTTCGCGATTTTAATCAAACTTTTTCTATGGAATATACATAAAAAATTGTCTGTGAACAATTTGTTTGACCAGTTTGTAGAGTATCTATTGTTTACAGGGGTTTTGGCAATTTAATTTTCTGAAGATTTGTTGACTTTTCAGTGTCAGACGATAGATGAATAGAGCGTGAAGTTTGCAGAAAGATTGACCTTGTGATAGTTACTGATTTTCTGTTCAAAGAAAAATTCATTTTGTTATATTTGCTATGAAAATTTGTATCTGTTACCTAATATTTTTAACCATAATTTGTTGCTAAGTGAGTTGTTGCCGGTTGTGAATGTTTATGTATTAATCAAGGATATGTTGATACATCAAGGTCTGCAAGATGTGAGTAATCAAGAACATGTTGATACATGTATCAAGGTCTGTAAGACGCGAGTCACTTAATATAACAGATGGACAATCTAAACATTATATCCACTATATGACCAACATTTTTTTCCATGATTTTAATATTACATTACGTCAAAGCGTTTATTTGTTTTAAGTAAAAATTAACAGCGAATGTCTGTCAAGATATTTAACCCTTAAATGGATGATTTTCTAATTTTACCAAAAGTTATTAACTAATAAAATACCTTGAAAGCGGTTGATTCAAATTAAAACGAACAGATGACGCTATTGTGTATTTGATTGGTACATGGCATATCTGCAACTCTACTCATTGCAGGTTTCCTACATTTTGTATATAATTTATAAGATTAAAACTGGTGTGTTGCATTTATACAACTATATGCATTTAGAAAAAAAATGATAATCGATCGATTTGTTCGCAGAATGACCCATAAAAGTACAACGATGTAACCGATAGCGGAATAAAGAGATTGGACGCGTTCAAACTGATTACTATGGATGAATTAACGAGAAGCAATCCTGTTCGCTAATGAAACGCGACACCGTGATGTCGATGCATTAATTCCTGCCGATCGATGCGTGAACCGAAATAAATAAAAATCGTGGACGCAGCGTAGCTATTAGTGGTCTTCAACCGTCGATGACATGGCTATTTTTTCTTCCTTTTTTGACAGAAACGATTCGCGCCGGGTCGAAGCACGCGTGACAATTCGCTGGTGTCATCGCGATTCGGTGTTACGCGGAAATAACCGGGTTTCGTAATGTGCCGGTTCCCAGGGTTTCGCACTACAAAATCACCGAGCTTATTTCGCATTTTCCTCGCGACGCAGGACAATTTTCCCGTCAAAAATTTCCTATCGCGATGGTAACGCGGATTGCAGTTATCGCGTATCAAAAGTAATTACCACTTGCCGAGATTAAACTGACGTTTGGTGGCTGCGTTTTTATACTCGTCACTTGGTAGGATGATAGCATGTACGCATCAATTCGACAAATTTTTATATTTTTCGTGTTTCAAATTATCTGAAATTTTTGAAGTTCCAAAGATCACAAAATTTTATATTGACAACTTTTCGGTCCTTATATTTGAAAGTTTTTAATTGTCAAGTTTTAGGAATTTTTAAATTTATGAATCTTCAAATTTCCAATGAAAAGATGTAAATTAAGAAATTTAAAGATACAGACTTCTGAACTTTCAAATCTTCAAATATTGAAGTTTACAAGTTCTCAAACTAAGAACTGAAATTAAGAAGCTCCAACAGTACATTTAATTTTTCAAATTTTTAAACTAAAAATTCTAATTAAGAAATTTTAACTGTAGAAGGTTGAAAATTTTCAAACTCCAATTCACAAAACTACTAATTTCAAATCTTGAACCTAGAAGAAGGTTCAACAATTTAAATTAAGAGATCATGTAATATTGGAAATAGTGTATTTGTTGCCGTCCAAGAAAGTGACTCGATTAATTCCAGTGTTTCTCGATTAAAGTAGTCTGAGGGCTTGTTTCTCGGAAACGCGGTAAACAAATCTATCGATATTCATTTGCGGTTATTCGAAGGGATTTACCTGTGCTAATTCCGTCTGAATCGGGCCAATTAATTGGACGATCGGTCCCGGTGATCGTACAGAAAACCAATTAAACCGATAGCGGCCGGTAACGACTGCTAATATTTGCATGGAAAATCGAAGCGAGCCGATTTCCGGTCTTTCGATCTCCTTTTTTCCCCCTCCGTGTTCGCTTTGAAATTCAATTAGGAGATGTGCCTCGTGTACTCGTGGCGTTAATGTCGCTCGAATTATTTGATTACAGCGTTGCTCTTGTATTATGCAATCGATCATGCTCGATTGTATGTACCTTTTGAGGAACGTGGGAAGACTATACTGTTGAAGTCACTGCATTGTGGAACAAATTTCAAAATTTCGAAATTACGGAATTTCCAAAATTTCCAAATTTCCAAATTCCAAATTCCAAATTTCCAAATTTCCAAATTCCAAAATTTCCAAATTCCAAATTTCCAAAATTCCAAATTTCCAATTTTCCAATTTTCCAATTTTCCAATTTTCCAAAATTCCAAATTTCCAATTTTACAAATTCCCAATTTTCCAAATTCCAAAATTTCCAAATTCCAAAACTTCCAAAATTCCAAATTTCCAATCTTTCAATCTTTCAATCTTCCAACTATCCAAAATTCCAAAACTCCAAATTTCCAAATTTCCAAAATTCAAAAATTTCAAATTTCCAAATTTCCAAAATTCCAAATTTCCAAATTCCCAATTTTCCAAATTCCAAAATTTCCAAATTCCAAAACTTCCAAAATTCCAAATTTCCAAACTTCCAATCTTTCAATCTTCCAATCTTCCAACCTTCCAAAATTCCAAAATTTCAAAATTCCAAATTTCCAAAATTCCAAAATTCCAAAATTCCAAAATTCCAAAATTCCAAAATTCCAAAATTCCAAAATTCCAAAATTCCAAAATTCCAAATTTCCAAATTTCCAAATTTCCAAACTTCCAAACTTCCAAACTTCCAACCTTCCAAAATTCCCCACTTTCAAACTTCCAATCCCAAAATGAAATCCCCCAGCACCAGAAAAAAACCCATAATAATAAATTAATCGAAAATAACTAGGATCTACCCGGTGTTTTCGCGATATCCAATTTCCTTCTCCACTTAAGCTCCCGCGTAGCAATGGTAACGTAAGGGCAATAATTCTTGACGTAACACGTTGGAGCAACTTCTCTGCCACTACGCTTACGTTCTTTCGGTTCGGCTCCGAAAGCGAGTATTTCCAAAGGGCAATTTTCTTCGAGTCCAATAAAAGAAACTTTCATCGCGATGGAAAGTTCGAAAGCAGACGCACTTCCCGGCGCTGACTAGAAGTTTTTAAATTATTGACGGAACACCCTGCACACCTACACACACTCACACACGGACACGCCGTTAAAGGCTTGTCTGATACAGTTTCTCAACTGCGTTTATTAAAACTTTTTCCCCTCTCCGATGTTTATGAGCGTCGACCACATGTATGTCGTGTTAGCCGTTGCAAAAAGTTCCTCCACGAATTTCTCAACTGTCTTCGTATCATCGTGCTTGGCTCGAAATTATGCGACCACGTTTTATTTCATAGAATTAATTTGCATTTTTTGTGGTGTTAGATCATTCTGTTTTACTGGTCTTTATAAATTTTTAATATAAAAATTTATTGTTTATGTGATGTATTTCTTGTTACTTAGAATGCTTGAAATAATTTTATTAATTTGAAAGTTTGGATTTGGAGATTTTATAAATTTTATAAATTGCTGATATGGAGAGTTTAAAAAATTGAGAGCTTAAAAGTTTGTAGATGAATATGTATAAATTTGAAAAGTTACGCATTTATATATGTATGGTCCTCACTAATTTTAATCGTTCAATGATTTCGTTGTTTTTTCCCAACAATTCCGGCAGTAAAAGTATTTTACGAGCGAGTAATCGAGCAATTCGCCGAATAAACATTTCAAGAGACGATTTTTCAATATTTCCATCGCTCGTGCGAACTCTCCGTCTGTTCGAGGAACAACAGCACGCTCGTTGAGCGATAAACGAACGCTTTAAAACTACCCCATCGTTCGATTTATTGCTTCTCACGATCGGACCTCAATTAAAACGTATTTATATTATCGGTACAGAACATCCTTTTCTCAATTACCTTATTTTCCGATCCATTCTGATTGCAGTTTTTTATTTTTTTCGGAAACGTCGAGTCTCGAAGGGGAAGATGTTTTCTTCGAAATCCTGATGGGATTCAAAGTCTTTCCAGGTAGTTCTCTCTGAAAATGCGAGCACGAACGAGGGATCAGCGTTCTGATCCCCAGCGTGCAAGCAGATTTCACAACATCGGTCAGATGCAGAACCATGGACGAACTTAACGCCAAGTGGATCAGAGAACGGAGCTTTTGAACCCGAGTCTCTGGCTCCTGTGCGCAAACGTATACGGGTAACATCATCCAAATTCTACCGCGATTAGATAGTACACTGTAACGAACGGGAAACAATTTCCTTTAACGTGAACCAGCCCGTTAATAATACCTTAACGAAATATAGTAACTGTCGGTTCGGTTGCATATCGTTTCTTTGTACTACACGCGATTATCATTGTTACCTGAAATGTATTTCCGAACGCTTCTATCGTTAGAATTTCATGCGTTTATCGATGCTAAAGTACTTTTAATATTCGTATATTTTTTATGTGTTCTTCCATTTTAAAGTGATTTTAACATTCGTATATTTTGTATATGGTTGTGTATGTTAAAGTACCTTTACTAAAGTACTTCAGTTATTAAAGTAGTTCAACATGTATGGACACGTACATAATATGTGAATGTACAGGTACTTCAACATGTATGGTCAAGTAAAAAATATATGCATGTTAAAGGTACTTCAACATGTACGAACATATACATAATATACGAACATGTACAAAGTGCAGGAATGTTAAAGATCACACATATGAGCATATGTGTACAGAATATACAAATATGAGAGTACTGTAACATGTACGAACCCATACAAAATATACGAGTATAAAGGTAGTTTGACATACATGAACACATATAAAATATACTCATACGTGTTGAAGTACCTCTGACATTCATATGTGTCGCATGTGTTCATACATGTGAAGTACCTTTAACATTCATGCTGCATATGTTCCTGCATGTTAAAGTACCTTTATACTAATATATTTTGTACATGTACGTACATGTTACAGTCTCCTTATATTTACACATGTATTTTGTATACATATGTTCACATATGTGATACCTCTAACTCCTACATTCTGTATATATTCATATATGCAAGACCTATAAAATTATACATTTTTCGTCACTAACATTATACCACCTTAACATTTCACCATTTTGATTGCCACATCAAAAATATACAAAACAGTATTTGTCTACCGAGTCACAAAGAATAAATTCAATTTATTATTACCCAGAAAACTCCAGCAAACGCATTTCAGAACATAAATTAAACTAAACACGTCGAAAGTGTATTCGAATAGAAACGTCTGGTTTTGTAAACAGACTTTAAAAAACAACGAAACAATCGTTTTAACAAGTTGGAAAGAAACACTATTCGTTCGTGAAACTCCATGGCCCTCTCGAACGCCCAACGGTGAGAAAGTTATTTAAATAAGACCCTAACGCCTTGAAACGGTCGGACGAATCGCGAAAAGAAAAGTTCGCAGCGTGAAAGTTTGTCGAAGTTTGCTGAACCGTGGCGACGAATCTGCAAATATAAAATGGTTTCCGGTCGGTGAACGGACTATAAACTGGTCATCGTGTCTGACGATTTTTCAGATTTATGAAACTTGCGATGTGGGTCTCGTTTGGATAAGTGTACGTGTATGAATCTGAGAATTCTTTCATTTCAAAATTTATTAATTTCCAAATTATTGATATTGAAGTATGGTGGAATTGTAGACTTGTGGAATTGTAAACTTGTGGAATTGTGGAGCTGTGGAACTGTGGAGTTGTGGAGTTGCGGATTTGTGGAGTTGTGGAGGTGTTGAATTGTGGAGTTGTGAAATTATGGCATTGTGGAATTGTGGAGCTGTGGAGTTGTGGAGTTGCGGATTCGTGGAGGTGTTGAATTGTGGAATTGTGAAATTATGGCATTGTGGAATTATGGAGTTGCGAAATTGGGAATTGTGGAATTGTGGAGCTGTGGAGCTGTGGAGTTGTGGAGTTGCGGATTTGTGGAGGTGTTGAATTGTGGAATTGTGGAGTTGCTGAATTGTAAAATCTCTGAACTCCATATTTCCTAATTCAAATATCTTTGGACCCCAACATCCCTAGATCTCAAATATCTGTAACTTCCAATATCCCTAAATTCAAATATCCTTAAATCCCAACGTCACTAGATCCCCCAATTCTTAGATGTCAAACTCTCAGATCTGAAATTCCCTAGATCTCAAAATTGCTGAATCTGCAACTCCCCGAATTCCCATTTCAGTCCCCAAATTCCAAAGTGTCTGAACCCAAAGCTAAAAGTTTCAGATTCACAGAAATCCCTAAGAAGTCTCCTCGGCAATATAAGTCTTCATTGCAATATATCCTCGAAAAATTTCTTGAAACGCGTAGAAAACTTTGCCAATAGCTTCTGTTTCGCGATAGGAAAATTGCGACGCCGCCGAAAATTCCGGATCCGATCGAACAAACAGAAAACAATCGACGCGGAACAAAGCGTTTCTGTTTTCCCGCCGGTAAGAACAAGAGGGGTCGAGTCAATTTCATCCGACGAAAAGTTTCGATCGTGCTCGTCGTCGTAACTCGTAAAGTTTCTTTCACGGAGTCTCCCGCGACTCGTCCCGAAATTTCCTTCGAGTCCCGTTTGGCTACTTCCTCGCCTACCAACTTCATTTAATTATTTCGCAGCTTCGTGAATACAGGCCCGTTGAGAGACCTCTAACTCTTACCGCGGCCGCTCGTATTCCTTTAAATTAAAAGTAAAAGCACTTTTACTCGACCGTCGACGCCTTAAAACGATATACCACCCTGCTACGTAAAATCTAATCGTTCCCGTGGAAATCACCCACGAGGATACCGGAATACCTTTCATCGCCCCCTCGCCATTATTCGCAATCACCTGCGCTTTAAATTAAGCTGTGATTCGAGGGTCTTGAGAATATTTATTTGGTTGTGGGAGCACGATGTTATTGGAAGGATAATCTTGGTTAATAAGGATGCTACTATGTTTATAAGGACTTTAGTCATGTGAGTTACAGTGTTATTCGGAGGGAAATTTTGGCTGGTTAATAAGGTACTCTGTAAGGATTTTGATGTGTGAATAACAATGTTACTTGACTGACAATTTTAGAGTGTTAATAAAAATACTGTTCAAATAACAATTTTAATATGTGGACGACAGTATTATTTAAATATTAAAAATTTTACTATGTTAATAGCAATACTCTTCGCATAATTTCAGTGTCTGAATAAGAGTATTATTTGAATGATAATTTTACCTTGTAACTAACAGTACTATTCGAATAATAATTTCACAATATGAACTATATCGAGCGTCTTAATTTGAGAATTTGAAGAGTCTAAAAATATTGTTAAACGAAATTTCTTCATTAATTGAAAAATCTCGAATTCTTCAACTTTGAAAATTCAGATTCCTGAAGAATTCACCAAAGCTAAAATTAAATAAAGTATAAGAAAAAATTCGTAAAAACTCGAGGGAGTTTAATGAAGTTAAATGAAAGGTTTCCGGCCAAAAATGAATCCAGAACGAAGCCGAAGGTAAAAATAACAGGTAAAATCGGCAAAACCGCAGTTTCTCCATCCCAAGATTAAAATCCCTTTGGAAAATAGAAGAATTCCGGTGCAGCCGGTGATAAAAAAGGAAGCGGAGGTCCAATTATTTAACAGCTTTGCCGGTTGCGTCGGTCAGCTATTCAAGAACCTCTCCGGAAATCGACTTGAACGTAAACAGCCGTTTGTTTTTCTCCTCCTTTATTTTTTTATTCGTTCTTTGGCGAGCATTTTCTTTTTTCCTCCCGCGGGCTTTATGCCAGAGCAGAGGTGGAAAAAGACCGCTACCTTTGCAAACGCTTTGCAGACTTTTAAGCCTTCAGCAGCCTCGACACCGAGCCGTTTAGTCGCTTCCTAGCTGATAGCCGTTGCACGAATAGAACGCAACAAAAGCATCAGTCGACGTTGGCGCCGCTGCATGCAGCTGCACCGCGGAAAAGAAATTCCTTCCGGTCGTTTTAATTCGCGTAAATGTAGCCCCTTGCCGCCCCTACGTCTTCTTTATGCCTACCGATCTTTCAGCCTTCTACGCTTTCACTCCTTTCTTCCAGTTTAACACGAATACGACCACCGACGCCATTTTATTAGATTCGTGCGAATATGGATTTTATTATTCTTCGTGTTCTTTAATGTCTGTTGCAAAATTTTGATGTTCTTTTTAGGTTTTCGATTAGAGAGTTGACATATGTGAATCTTTATTAACATATGTTGGGATAATATTCACATATGTCGACTTTGTTGACATGTTCTTTATGTCGATTTTTTGATGTATTATTGGAAAAGGCTGATTACAATGAAAGCTATCTATGATGATAAATATTTATTTGTTAAATGTAACCAGAGGCTTGTTAACGAATTATGTTGCATATAAAGAAACTACATATGCATGTGTAGATATTATATTTAGTGTGTTTAATATTTTCTCAAGTACTGGTTGATTAAAGATTTCAATATTTCTTATGATATATTAAAATACATAAAATAAATGATACATTGATACATAAAATAAATGAATGTCATCTACTAACGAAAATTTTATAATAATATCTATCTACATATAACTTCAATTTTGTCAGTTTTGTCAATGTTTAATTATAGTTGCTTTTTTAAACACTATTCATAAATACTTGTTATAATATTCACTTCTACGAAAATTTTAATTGAGTTCTGTATACGTGAATACGCCATTTTCGAGCGCAGAAGTTATTTTAATATTTGATGCTAATTAGTTTTTCTCTTGTTACAGCTGTTCCAAAATGCTAAATTAGAGAAAGGCGACAGTAAATTGGAATAATTTCATCGTACAAAATCAAAATGGAAATTAAATGCGTTGATAAAACTTATCTTGTTTTACATTTATTTTTAACAAGTTTTAATTCAGTGAACTATACCATTATGAAATAAAATTTATTTTACTAATGCACACTAATGAGTTTGTTTATTCCTGTTCATTTAAAAATACGAGATCAAATAAAAGAAGAGGTAAATTGAAGAAGATCAACTTTTATAATTTGGAATTTATTTTTAAACGAATTCTAATTTATTGCATGCACGAATGTAATGCACGGTTTTCAAACACGAAACTTTGCTATTTCATGTTAATTAGTTTCCCCTGTTCATACTTGTTCATTTCATTGCGCGGAATTAGAGAAAGGACGAGGGAAATTCATGTGAAATTTTATTGATCAAGTGGAACGTAAAACAACTGCAATTCAGTGAGGTTATACTGAGCTCGAATTGTTAACGAGTATAGATATACTCGAGTAAAATAATTGCTTATTGAGTTAGGTTAAGTTTCAAATTTATTTCAGAATAAATAAACTTGAATGAAAAAATTATGTACGTGACAAAACTATGTCGAACAAACAATATTCCATGTATTAATTTCACTCAGTATCAGATTATGTTATCTTACATCAAATTTGAAGTTTAAACAAAACTATGTTTCAGTTCAGATCATTCTAAGAACAAAATTTAAACAAAAATACCTACTTAAAAAATAAATAGTTTACAAATAAAATTCAATTCAGCATCAAAAGTAGAAATCAATGCTCTAACAGCAGTAAACACATTACCTCTCAAACCGCAGCAAAAATCAGTGGATAACTTTCTACGAAGAAAACCACGCAGTTCGAAACAAAATTTGCAGCGTGGAGAAAATTGGAGCATCGAAAGGTGGCAGTCAGCGGAAGTATGAAAGTTCGAGAAGTGGAAACCGAAGGAAGATAGTTCGATAACGATGTTCGAAAACTTGTAGCACGAAGGAAAATCCTTCGAATATTGCAGAACGTGATAATTAATTACATTCGCTCGCGTTCATCAGTCGTAATTTGTTTACAAATATCCGCAACGAGTATCGGTTGCCTGTTTCATGCGGGCAGAACTTCCGGAATACACGGAATATTACCACGGTGTAACAACGGCAAATTTGTCCACGTCGAATTTGCGCAATAAACGAGAAGCTCAACGTCCATAACCGGAATATAATTCTCCAATTAAGAGTTTATCGTTAGCGGAAACAAAGACGTCGCGGATAATTCCGCAACGGGAACGCTGCGAGGAATTGCAGTCACGTGAAATTTCAAGTTTGTTCGTAGACATAGACCGGTAACGAAATTTAGAAGATCCCCGTGAGACGCTTGCTTCGTTACCTTCGTTACTGCTATAACTACGAATTTGTAACTCGAACCGAAACGCTGCGAGTAAACGCGCCGTGAATTCCCAAGTTGACTAACAACCACGCGAAAAAAGGTTTTTCAAAGCTTCCAAAATTTGCGTACATTAACCGACGTTAATATTTTATGGTCCACGTTGATACACAACGGAGATGCGAAAAGTTGTGGAACGCTAATTATTTAGACGTAAAGATGTTCACATGTGTGATGTGTGTTAATATATTGCAGAGGTGTTTATGATAAGAGGACAGTCTATGTGATTTTTAACTTATGCATTTGTTTATTTTTATATACTTATTTGTGTACTGTATACTTATCGATTTATACGAAATACTTATACTACTTATACAATTATTGATTTATACTTGTAGACCTAGGACTTAACCTCTTGTGGAGTTGCCCTTGTGATCTGCAGTTTAAACATGGCAAATGTTTAAACAAATGTTTTCTCACATGTTTAGTCCACTTAAATTTTCAGTGTAGGTGTACCTATAAATATGTAGCTACGATCGCTGAATAGAGTATCGTAATTGAATTTGAATTTTCTTTAATAATTTTGATGTTGTACCCCATAATGGTTTGATGCGTCTGCACATATCAAAACACACATGTTCATTCTTCATTGCAAAGAACGAACTAATACACATCTCAAAATACTCCACAAACACCAAAAATTGTTACGAATACAAGTTAAAGTTTTGAGTAGAAACCTAACCTAATTACACTTAACCTAACAGTGAATTAAATTTGAGTCATGAAATGTTACGTTCCAGATAAACGTTGCTCGAGTTAATTACCACACGTGTATGCGCAGTGAATAGTAGAAGTTCCTTTGGACATAGTCGAAGACGCATTGAAATTTCCGTAGGCAGTTCATGATACGACCTTCTCAATACACAAGAATTTCCATTAGTATGTCGAGTAAATTCGCGGTCGTACGTACACGTGCGAGGCCATTGTTCATGGTAGGCCACTCCGTGTTGAATCAGGTCGCGCCAGTCGCTGGAAATTATATTCGACCGTAACTTCCGTGTAATCAGTGAGTCGGGAAAACTGGGATGGAAACGGGCATAACTTCCGCTCGTGGCCGTTGCTCTCGTGAATCATTGAAAAACTTTCCGATTTTCTTTTCCTCGCGATTTAATTGCTTGTTTGAACACCCCCGTAATCCAGTTCCGAGCTACTGCATCTTCTTGAATTACGCGATGATGGATACTTCAATATATGGTTTTATCTTTTTATTTGTAGTTATTTTTATGGAGGATATTGACAGGAGTACACTTATAGAATTTAAAAAATTAACACTAAACCTACCGACATATAATGTATACTTAGTTGGAAGTTAAAAATGAATTTGAAAAATAAATAAACAAAGGACGGAACATAAAATAGTACACACATTTATTCTTTATCTTGTTGAAAATCATGAGTGATTTCAAGGAATGTATTTTAACAAAATGTATACCTTATAATAAGAAACTTGTGTAGCGGTCATTTGACCGGTTTGGTAGTTTTAGTGTTAAAGACAGTTTATAAGATTGCATACATTTAGAAGTGTGATTAATTTCGAATCCCTCTGAAATTCGCCGCAAATTGCAAATTATTCTGCATTTATCAAGATCCGGAGTCAGCATACAAACGCTCAATACAACTGCATATATCGTCGCCGATACAAATTCCTATGCACATATTCACCAGAGGCGTTTATCATGCAAATTGCTTTCTCAAACGTATCTCCGGAAGCAAGAATATTCCTGTACTTCCAAATTCAGTAACTTCCAAGGAAGCTAGCACCACGCTTTGCAATTATACTTTTCACTCTGACGCGGTATGGTACCATGGATTAGAATGTGGAAGAAAGTCGATCTTCAATTACGTTTTTTGACATGTTGTTAGAATTTCATTAAATTTTCAGGAATTTGTATAAACTCATCATCACAAATTGTTTCATGGCACTGTTACAACAGTTGTATCACTTGTTACAACATGACGCGGTTACAAGAGTTGTAACACTAGTTACAAAAATTGTTACAACCTGATAAATTGTTTCTGCATCTATCACAATACTAACATGATAATAAACATAAGTTAACTCATCATTCTTTAAAAATAATACATAATTTATATTATCCTAAAAAGAAAAGCTAAAAGTGTACATATGAATGGATCAATTGACCTTCATCTTTATTGAAATCCAACCACGAATACATTATGCTAGGAGTTTACAAACCGGACATGACAGTATACACCAGAAGGAACATCAGAAAGAGGAAAAAGTGGGACAACGTGAGAATTTAATAAATTGTCTCCACATGTTCTACAGTACACCAACATAGTAACTGACATAGCTTGCTCTTTATTTTAACAAAAATATGTTACTGGGGAGTGTTTCGTAAAAATGTAACTGGAGTGTCGCGAAAAGTGACGCCGGCAGCTGGGAACGACGTCATAACTGTTGATGACGTTGTGGAGAGATGTCTCTGTCGACTCTTCTCTAGCTTTTCTACTCCTGCTTTTGTCTCTGTAGTTAAGATGTATTATTTAGACTCAGTGTATGGACATATTCTATGCGTCTATTTACCTGAATGAAGATGTTAAGTTTGGATTATTATTAGCTAAATGTAACTATGAGGAAGAATGACTATTGTCTGAATTAAAAAATTGAACTGACATCATCAGGTGATATAACTTCTTCTACAATAATATTGTGACCAGTCTGACTCGTGACGCCCTCGTACTTCAGCTGTGATTTTATTCGAATTTTTAATATGTTTCATTCTGAAGTTCAAGTCCAATTATTCGCATAGTCAACAATTGCTATGAAATTGACATAACATTCCAAGTTTCTTTATCTATTTGAATGTTGCAGCTGTGATTAGCTACTTCTGACTGACACACCTGACAAATCATTATACAAAAGAATAAATAGAAGCACTTCTCAAGCGTAAAATCTATTCACTTCTAGAGTATTAAAAGAGTCAACACATTCATCCAAACCCTAAATAAACTTCCCAGTAAAAAATTTAAAAGAGTGCCGTTTTCCCAATAGCAAAAAATAATCCGTTTTCCCAATAAAAATAATCCATAATTATAACCGCAATAAGAAAAGAAAAAACGAATCGAAGAAAGTTGTCGATCGCCTGATCGACGTCGACACAGTTCCCGACGGGCTTTCTTCCCTAAAGTGTTCCCCGTCGACTTCCTTTTCACAGATTGCAAGCAGGAAAAAGTCCAGGTCGGCCGTGCTGTGTACCTCGTTATAAGCTTCCTCGATAACGTCCCGCGGGACGTGTTGGAACTCCTCGTTTCCTTCTCAGCGTTCCACTATTTTTTTCTTCCCCTACCGCGTTTATTTTCCGAGTTTCCGTGCTCCAATGTTTTGACAGACCGCCCGTCCTGCACGGCTGATTTTTATTGGCCCTCGCGGAGCCGACCAGGCGCAAAACAAACATTTTAAATGGAGGAATTCTTGCCTGTATTCGTTATGGTTTCCCCGATGCCGGAACGCGTCGCATGCTCCAACGATTTTCGCAATGGTACGTGACCGACGCTGTCGTTAACTTATGGAACGATTACCATTTTTACGCGTAACGCTTTTTGCAAAATATCTCCGTTAGGGAAATTTTTTGCTCCAAGATGGGGTGTGTTACGTTTTCGGAACGAGGGAGGACGTTTTGGGAACGAGTGGATGTGGCTGTTTTCGGTTTTGTGATTAATGGGTGACGCTGTTAGGGTAATGGGAGTGCTGATGTTTGTGCGTCGAGACTGACTTTCTCGCTAGTACTCAACGAGTCTAACGATTCCTACAAATAGTTTCTGCCCATCCCTGCGTCCTTCATACATCCCTGCTTCTGAGACGAAGGCTGGGATGCCCTAACAAATCCACTGGCAGGTCCCGGACGAAATGCTTTCTTCTTCATCATTTTTTCTAGACCTTCCATCCACTAGCCAAACGGTTAAAATTGATTTTAGGAAGATTTGGAACTTGGAAGTCTTGGTGTTAGACAGAGTGGAAATTTGGGAGATTTGGCATTTGGCAAAGTTGGAACTGGGAGAGTTGGTACTCGAAAGAGTTGGAACTTGGGAGATTTGGGACTCGGAAGAGTTGAATCTTGGTAGAGTTGGAATTTGGGAGATTTGGGACTTGAAAGAGTTGGAACTTGGGAGAGTTGGAACTTGGAAGAGTTGGTATTTGAGAGAGTTGGAACTTGAAAGAGTTGGAACTTGAAAGAGTTGGAACTTGGAAGAATTGGATCTTGGTAGAGTTGGGACTTGGAAGAGTTGGAACTTGGAAGAATTGGATCTTGGGAGAGTTGGGACTTGGAAGAGTTGGAACTTGGGAGAGTTGATGCTCAAGAGAGTTGGAACTTGGAAGATTTGGGACTTGGAAGAGTTGGAACTTGAGAGAGTTGGAAGTTGGAAGAGTTGGTACTTGAGAGAGTTGGAACTTGGAAGAGTTGGAACTTGGGAGAGTTGGAACTTGAGAGAGTTGGAACTTGAGAGAGTTGGAACTTGAGAGAGTTGGAACTCAAGAGAGTTGGAACTTGGAAGAGTTAAAAATCCTAAAACCAAAAATCATAAAACATCCAAGCATCCAAATATGAAACCTTGAATCTCAAACAGTGAAACTTGCGAACTCATTTCGAGGACTTGAAACTGTTTAAATTGCAGTTTGTTATATTTCGTCCCATAGCTTTGTCTGTTAACGATATTCAGGTCATCGAGACAATTTTTCTTCCAACATTATGAATGATATTTGGAATGTTCGTTATCTCCATTATCACGGCTGTGCATTCGTCCGAATAATAAGCGAGTAACGAACGAAGGGACAAAAGGAGACGCGAAATAGAACGATTGCAAAAGCTCGTTTCGGTCGAATGTAGGCTGCACACACTGTCGCGTATTTCTGTGTGGCCAAAGGGCATTGAGAACTCATTTTTGCAGCGCAAACAACGTGGTCCCCGAGGAACCATGCCGAGTCACCGGGATTCTGTACACGATTTATTCTCATTTGTATGCATCATCCACGAATCGAGATAATCACTCACTAACATATGTTTCTTCATTCAGAAAGAAAATATTTCACCTCACTTCTGGATTTTAACCTTTTAACCCCTTTTCAAATCTCTAACTTTTTATTGTTTCTTCCGACCAACGATTCACTACCTTCGTTTATAAACGTTTACTCTTCTAATATAATATATAGGAGCAAGATTTACGTAATAGTTTTTCATTTAATGAGTATAAATTGTTTAATACATAGTATTCATTGTATCAAAGTATAGGAAATAATTAGACAACAAATAGTTTATCTTATTATTGTTCTATTGTGCTGTTTGTCTTATTGTTTGTATTTATTGTTACTTGTACTTATTGTATTCATAGAACGTTATGTCTGATTAGAGTTCTTTGACTTTCAATAAATTTCACAACTATTCATTTTTCATGATAATATTTTGTGACTGTAAATCTGTCATTAATACAAATAATAAAGTTTTGGAGACTAAACCTGAGTTCTGACTAAACCCTCGTTCGCTGCCCGAAGTCAACCACCTCCCGCCGTAACTGCTTGCGGCAGGCGCTCAGTTAACGCGTCCCAACCGATACCAACTTCAAACATTTTTGTCGGCGCAAACTTCAAAGTTACAATATACTTCGAAGGTATCTGTATTGTTCCGTTTACAAGAATGAACGGATTTCGAGTACCGTTCCAATGTTATCGTCCCTTGATGCAACTAATTCGATGAAAGCGTAACAGTCGCGAAGCTTCGAGACGCTTGACGAATCGTGAAGCAGCGGTACCGAAGCGTTATCATCGTTGACATAGCTTCGCAACTTTCGCGCTATTTCCTCGCTCTCAAGAAACGGGAAGCCGCGAGTATTCAAAGTGTTCACCGTCAAAAGGGAATTCCGCGGATACTTGCGAAACAATCGCGAATTTATGAATGGCTGCGCGCGTGCCCGCCTCGCCGGATCGATCCGAGAACGGCAACTGTTTACTTGGAATTCTTGCGAAGCCATCGCGACAAACTCCCTCCACCCTGATAGCCGGTCGGTAATTGAAAAAAGGGATCTCCCGGGGCGTTGTAGCCAAGACCGTCCATTGTCGACATCGAGCAGACCATAAAATATCGGAGAAGTTTCGTGACGCGTGTGCACCGTGGGTAAACCAGTCGATAACAATGCGTCCTGTCGGGTAACCGACTTCTGACGCGAACGAAACTTCCTTTCTACTCCGATCCTGTTGGACTTTTCTACACGATGACTTTACACGCGTCCGCGGATTCCTGTCCTACATTCACCAAATCTGATATCGATCTAACCCTATATAACTACATTTCAATCGGTATTCTCTGTGAGAGGAATATTCTACTTTGGGCGAAATTTAGAGAAGTGAAATTCTCAAATCAAGAAGACACAATTTCCCAAACCTCTAAACCCCCAAATCTCCAAATGTAAAATCCTGCATACAAATTTTTGTACTCTATCTATGTTAGTTACAGCATCTCGTTGACGAAAGTTCGCATTCTGTTACATCTGACAGACTCGCACGTTTTCTGGTCCATCGTTAACGCAGAAATGGGGTACACGTTCGTTCTTCTGCTAAATAAATTCCTGTCGTAGGTGGACCAACCGGACGGAAGATTGCGGCCGAAAATTCTGTGTGGCCGCGCGACGAAGCAGGAAATTTTACCGAAAGGAAAAAATGTAATGACACCGAAAATCCCGCGGTGGAAATTGGACACGGGACAAACCAGGAATTGCCTAACGAACTGTGCAGTCGGAAGCCCAGAAGAAAAGGAAGTCCAACTCGAATGGCTAACGAGAGAAGGACATGTTTCAAAGAGGGCGGAAGTAGTTACCGACGGTCTTCGTGTTCATCCAGCCGGCACCGTTTCCTGCAACCCGAACAAAGTCCTTTCTTCGACAAATTCTCCTCTATGAATATGTTTCTCGCCTCGTTCGTCTTCGTTTCCCCGATCTATCGTATCTTCGAATTCTCCCGGCCAGACAGGATACTTAAAAAAACAAAATAACGAACCTGGACCTACTTCTCTTCAAGCCTTCTCGGCGTGGGCTTTCTTTGAAAACCGAAAATCTCATATTTCTCTATTTTTGTGACCGAATTCTGCACATTCTTAAATTTATGAATAATTTGGAAACTCCACGTTCTTAGATTTATGAACAATCAAAACTAAAACTTTCCCCATTTGTGAATTCCTGTATCTCAAAGTTCTTGGACTCGTAAACAAATAAATCCAAAACTTTCTCCATCTGTAAATTGCTATATCTCCAGATTCCTGTTTTCGTAAACAATTCTCAAATTTATCCGCTCACAGATTCCAGGATCTCCAAATTCAGATCCTCAAATCTTACAGCTTATCTTCTGAGCTTCATTTTAATAATCGGTAACGAGAGGATTCGAGGTATTTTCAAAAATGGTTACATGCTCGATGAAACGGAAGTACAGATATGGTCTAAAGTACAGGCAATCGCAATAAATGGACGAGACGGTATTAAAACACGACAAACGGCCAACAGCTCGACGCTCGTATGGAGTTTCATTTCGAGAAATTCAATAATCGGTTACATCGGCAATAACTGCGAGCCGTTCGATTCTATAACGCCACGTGCCCACCGATCATTTCGATCCCTTCAACTTTATTGTACACGACACCTTTTAAGACGCACGTATCGTCAGTAACGTTATTTACACCTTCGTCGCTGTTCGTATAATGCTGATATTGCTCTTTACAAGCAACCTTCACGTTTATTTTATTTTTTTGGTAGACTGTTCGATAATTTCCTGCACTTGGGGATCGGAGGACTATTGTCAATTGCATGGCTGTTATAAAATATGTACAAAAATATGCACAAAAATATTAATGTGACAAAAGTTTTAAAGACGTAATAGAATTGTAAGATACAGTGATATATACTTGGACACCAAACAATTTTACAACCACATATGTTAAATTATATGCGTTGTACAATGTATCATTTTTCTAGTAATACATTAATACATGAAGTACATAAAAATATATTAATTGTACAAGAATACCAAATACTCGCTTAAGAACAAGTCAAAGTTTGAAATGAAGTAACACTAATACACAAATGATATCAATTATAGAGTTTAAGAAAACTTGACTTGACTGAAAATTTGATTTGTCAGAAAAATATATAAAAAGGCGTTTTATTAAATGGTTTAATAAAAGAAAATAATTTGTAACCATGATAATAAGTGTAATAATGAGTATCATGTATGCGTGGGAACAACAGAAACGAATGCAAGTATCAGTAGGTCTGAACATTGAATTCGATCAGTGACCCGGTACAAATATGCCTTTCATTCTCCAGCGTCATCACGGCCGAACGAGCCATCATTCAAAGCGAAGAGGCGTAAATTGTGCCAGAGACCTAAAAATTTCGGCGAACATCGAGCGATATTTCGGTGTTGATCGCGCGATTGTTCGGAGGGTTAATTTCCGTTGTTCGTCCCGCGATCGGTAAGCGCAACGAGTACCAAGGGACCGGTTTACGCCAACAAACCGGCTTAATGATTCCAAGTTTCCGCTTCCGTCATTACCAATGCTTACAATTAGTCGCGAACTCCGTTACACTTCGATTCTTGTCGCGGTGATTAATGGATGCTCGAGGAGAATCTTCTTGCCCGGCAAGACGCCGGCGCAACGCGACATTTGATTTCCAGTTAATTAGTCTGCCGGCTGAGCCTTAATTTGCGCATGGAAAACGTTCGATGCAATCCGTGCGAGCCGAGTAACACCTTTGAAAGCATGAAACCAACCCTCTCTCTGTCTTTTCATTTCGCTCGTTCGTTCCTGCTCGTTTCTCACGTGCCAATTATTTCCACGGTCTGCGGTGCGTTCGTGTGCGACGTTTGTCTCTGTGTGTATCGGCGGCGCGTTTGTCTTCGTGTGACGACGAAACACCAACACGACGGACTGGCTCGCAGACGGGACGGAATTACTAAATTCCGAAGTTCTCGGGCGTCGCGGCGTGTGCTCGCGCGATAAACGCGATTCACTTTCTTATTTGGATTCCAAACATGCCGCTTCCAGTTCGCGATACGCCCGGCATATTCTGCTTTACGAAAATATTTGCCGGGTATCGTTGCAAAAACACTAATTCCGATTTCCCCTTCAAATGACCTTCTGCTGATTCATCACCGCTTTGCTTTTACGTATACTGTTTAGATGGTTCACCTTCATCTGGAGCTTGAAATATGTTGTCCAGGATTATATCCTGAACAAGTTTTCTTTATATATGTACTCATTTTTGGGCCTTGGTTTTTGAGATATTTATAAAAGTGTATTAGGACCACTATATTGTTACCTGTCAATATTTTATATGCATATGTATGCATATGTAGTTGTGAGACACCCTGT
Organism: Megachile rotundata; assembly: GCF_050947335.1. Lineage (NCBI taxonomy): Eukaryota > Metazoa > Arthropoda > Insecta > Hymenoptera > Megachilidae > Megachile > Megachile rotundata. Next base: position 15,078,135 of record NC_134983.1, read on the forward strand.
ACACATATGTATGCATGTATAAATACTTGATACATATTAGCAAATGGATGGATGTAGCTGACTGTGTAGTTGTGACATATTTGCACTAATTATCGACAAGTTGCTCTAACTCGATATAGATGACATAATGTACATAACATAATGTACATTATGTACAAAACATAATGTACATGTTATGTTACAGATCAAAGTATAGCCTGAGTAAAAATAACAAAAGACATCTTATAAAGACACGTGGTATTTAATTAAGATGTGTCTGAACAGATAACTTGAACAATTATGTTAAGTTCTATAAAAGAAAGCTAAACGGAATTTCGAATATTAATTCCCAGTAAAAGAGTATCCTTTCAATATACGACTGAGAATGAATTTGACGAGCTGTGATTGTTATCCAACATTGATGAATGTTCAAATGAAAAACAGTCTATCTCGTTTAATCCCAATATGCGTCAACGATAATTCCTTGTATTTTGTACAATTGCCATTTCAAGCCTAACTCCACGAGAATATATCAAAATGAATAATAAATTGGGACAGTAAACTGGTATTAAACTACTCAATTTGTGATGCTTGAAATCATCAAAATAACCATGAAACCATAATTATTCTCTGAGGTTAAATATCAGCTTTAAGATTTGTCCAAATATTTTTAGAAGAATATCATGTTGAACAAAGAATTTCGCAGCATTGTAGGGATAAGAGTGGTTTGGAAACGAGGCCTAAAACGAAGCTGAAAACGATCCACAAAAGAATTGTAATTGCCAAAGGGATGCTATACGACCGGCGGTCTCCTTTATGGATCAGAAAGTGGTCTCGAGATGGCAATTCATTTCGTGCGAAGAATAATACCAGCATTTAAAAGCTGTTTACAAACAAAGCCGTCGTTTTGTCGTTTGAAATGAAAATAAAGGGTACTTCCCAAGAGAACAGGGAACAATAAGCTCTGTACAAGACATTCTTTCCAAGTTTCTTTTAGAAATCTGAATTGTCCCCTCGATAGCAATTCACGGATTCGAAACAACGTGACGCTTTGAACGTCCCTTAAGTGTGGATGGACAAACATGGAGGAGTGCTTCCGTTATTGTATATCTGTAATCGTGATTGTATTTATTGACGCGGAGAGATTAGATAGAAAATGTTTGATATGGGAGGGGCTTTGGCATAGGGTGATAGGATTGATGTAGGGAGATGTTTAGAGATTGATTTACTTCAAATTTTTTATTTGGAATTTGGAAATTAGGGAGTTGGGAAATTAGGGAATTGGGAAATTAGGGAATTGGAAAATTGGGGAATTGGGAAATTAGAGAATTGGGAAATTAGGGAATTGGGAAATTAAGGAATTGGGGAACTAGGGAATTGGGAACTAGTGAATTGGGAAATTAGGGAGTTGGAAAATTAGGGAATTGGAAAATTGGGGAATTGGGAAATTGGGGAATTGGGAAATTAAGGAATTGGGGAACTAGGGAATTGGGAACTAGTGAATTGGGAAATTAGGGAGTTGGAAAATTAGAGAATTGGGATATTAGAGAGTTGGAAATGTAATTTACATATTTTAATTATAAAACATTAAAAACCTCCTAAATATAAAAATATAAAAACACGAAATCCTGAAAATATAAAAATATGAAAATTCGAAGCAGTAAAAATTCTGAAATTTAAAACTGAAAAGCTCTTGAAATGTTCAACCCATCAACTTGACACCCCCTCAGCCGCGAGTGCCACTTATCAGTCATAAAAGCATCTTTAAATTTGAAAAATAATTTGAAATTACATTCCCTGTAAATCGGTACAACAGTTACGGACTTGACATTCGAACTTCAAGATGCGCTATCGATTTTCCAACGCAATTTTCTTCACTGTCGACCCGATGCGAGAGAGAGATTGCACGACCAGAAGTTGAAAGGTTGAAAGCTGACCGTATTTTACAGCCGAGGGCGTTTAAATGCGCAACGAGTCGCGAATAATGTCCAGTGAATCGATCTGATTGGCCGATTTGAGCGATAAATTTGACCCATTAAAAGTTTGCCTACTCCGCATCGGAGAGCCAATTACTCCACGCATTATTTCGCGATATTTCATTTTCGAAACGCGCGTCGAATATCTTGTGAAAGAAAACATCGCCCAAAGGAAACGCAAAAATTAGTTCTGTTTTTCGTTTCGGAATTGTGCGGTAAAATGTTTAATAAAACGGGCCAAACAAACGAGTGGTTACCGAAATTTTAAATGCAATGAAACGCCAATAAAGAACCGGTGATGCACGGCGCACGGTTGCGTTAATTCGAACGGAATTGCGCGGGAATATATTTTTTTTTTTTCGAACGGTATCACAGACAATTTATTTGGCTACTCTGTCTAATCTGTTTACGCGAGTGTACCGGAAACGTATTTATTATCGAGCTAACTATGCCAATATGCGTTAGAGTTTAACGTTTATACGGACGGGAACGATTTTATTGCCGCTCGCTCGACGTTCCAATTTTATTTCCATAAAAAATACGATATTCCAACGAAAATATGTACCTGGTTAACGAGATACATTGTTTTACAATCGCTTCCTTGCCCATATTTCACTCACCTTTATAAATTTGATCTATTTTCAATATTTGATAACTACAAAGCGACAAGAGCGAATTTTTTTTCGTCGAAATATGAATAAAAATATTGTATGGAAGTACAGAGAATAATAAAATACTGTGTTCGTGATAAAAGGGACGATACGTGTAGGTATAATCATATTAATTGTTTGCTTGAAACACCGCAGTGGATTTAATAAAATAAGTGGAACAGAATCGTAACTACTCGAACGAAGTGAAGTGAGATTGTATTGGATCGGCCAAAAGAGAGATACACTCTGATTCTACAGTTTGAAAATAAAGAAAAAGGACCCTGGCTCCAAGAAATCGGTGTTCATTTAAAAAAGACTTTATTCAGGAGCGGACAAATAATACAGTCAAGTAAATAGAACGATGGGACCATAGCAAATTGGATGAAGTATTGAGTCAGTGCAAGGAAAAATACATTTTATGATATTGTGGTTTAAAAGTAGGGAAACTATATCGAATCACATATTGATTGTCGTAAAAAGAATTTATTGAGGAACAACAAAATTTGAAACCCTAGCTGAACAAGAATGATGCCATAATAAATTGAACTACGCACATCAAATTATTGGTATCATCAAATGGTAGCAATTTATTTAAGGAACAATTTGCTGAAAAACGGAGTAATCAAAAATTAAGTGCAGTTAATGGGATGATAAAAGTAAAGCAAATTGAAGTAAGTAGAATGGGAACGTATAGGATCAGACAGGATTAAAAAACATATATGTACAATTTTATTATTGATACATGAAAGGAGGATTCTGTATTGAATTGCAATTACTATTAAATGGTGGTTTATGTAAAAATGCATTTGTTAAAAGGCAATAAAACAATAGAGAATGAAATGAAAATAGTATAATCATAGAAGCATAGGTAATCGAAGTAAGTAGAATAGATCGTACTTGATCAGACAAGATTAATATAGAACGTACTCTACAAATTATTCAAAAGACGAAGAAGAAGTTTCACCATTAAATAACAGTCACTAACAAATGTGAACGATGTATTTAAAATAAAAATTTGTTGAAAGGTACTCAAATATGAAAAAATCCAGTGAAGTAAATAGAACAAAAGAACCCTGTATAATCACTATCAACGTATTCCAGCTTACTTAAGTAAAAATGATTAAAACTCCATCAAATGTTAAATAACCCAGTGAATAAAAGCACGTGAAATCGAAATAAGATGACATCAGACAAAAATAACAAGTAACGAGAAGAAAGAAGATCGTACATCGAATTATACAATCACCATGAAATGTTCCCAGCTGAAAAAAAGACCTCGTTGAAAAGCAACACAGCAGTAAAGAATCGAATGAAATAAGGGAAATGGAAGTATAGTTAATCGAACGAAGTAAAATAGAATGGTATTGGACCGGACAAGAGGAATAACGTCCTTCGTTGCACAAGTAATAGACTGTCCTCGATCAGACAAGGAGAATGGAGTTGTTCTTGGACAGCCAAGTGGAACAAGCGCTTCTCTGATCCGGCAGGAGCTACAGAATTCTCGGTGAGGCGGTTAATATAGAATTGCTCCTGGTTAGATAAATAGGATCGTGGTCGTTCCTAATCTGGCAAGTACTACAAACACGCCTACACTCAGAAATAATAAACTTACCCAGCACTCGTACTGCTATTTCGTGGGCGGACAATCAATATCTACTTCTGATTCCATATCGTTTTGTTCCATTCAGTTTTATTTCATATATGACTTGTAATAAATATTAATTGGTGAATGTAGGATTGATTTTATTTATATGTATTTTTGGGTTAGAATAATTTCAATTATAGTATGACGATTTTGGGGGCAGTAATATTTTAATAGCTACTTACGGTATGTTGTTTGGTATATGTAAGTCTAACAATTTTTAGATCCCAATCTTTCAAATTTTCTAATTTCCCAACTTCCAACTCTCAATTTCCAAATTTCCCAATTCCCTAATTTCCCAATTCCCTAATTTCCCTATTCCTTAATTTCCCAATTCCCTAGTTTCCCAATTCCCCAATTTCCCAATTCCCCAATTTCCCAACTCCCCAATTTCCCAACTCCCCAATTTCCCAATTCCCTAATTTCCCAACTCCCTAGTTTCCCAATTCCCTAATTTCCCAATTCCCTAATTTCTCAACTCCCCAATTTCCCAATTCCCCAATTTCCTAATTTCCCAATTCCCTACTTTCCCAATTCCCCAATTTCCCAATTCCCCAATTTCCCAACTCCCCAATTTCCCAACTCCCCAATTTCCCAATTCCCTAATTTCCCAACTCCCTAGTTTCCCAATTCCCTAATTTCCCAATTCCCTAATTTCTCAACTCCCCAATTTCCCAATTCCCCAATTTCCTAATTTCCCAATTCCCTACTTTCCCAATTCCCCAATTTCCCAATTCCCCAATTTCCCAACTCCCCAATTTCCCAACTCCCCAATTTCCCAATTCCCTAATTTCCCAACTCCCTAGTTTCCCAATTCCCTAATTTCCCAATTCCCTAATTTCTCAACTCCCCAATTTCCCAATTCCCCAATTTCCTAATTTCCCAATTCCCTACTTTCCCAATTCCCCAATTTCCCAATTCCCCAATTCCCCAATTTCCCAATTTCCCAACTCCCCAATTTCCCAACTCCCCAATTCCCTAATTTCTCAACTCCCCAATTTCCCAATTCCCCAATTTCCTAATTTCCCAATTCCCTAATTTCCCAATTCCCTAATTTCCCAATTCCCTAATTTCCCAATTCCCTAATTTCCCAATTCCCTAATTTCCCAATTCCCTAATTTCCCAATTCTCTAATTTCCCTCACTCTGAATTCCCAATCCCCCAGTTTCCCAATTCTCTATTCCTGTATTTCAATGAAATTAATATCGCAATACAAGGTATTTCCAATCGTTCCTCCCCGACAAAATAAATGGATTAACGACCGAAGAGCGAGTCTACAAAACACTGGGAAAGGTAATCAAATGATTGCGCCATTCGATGCGAAACGAACAAACGAACGTAAGACGATTTTCAAGCTAAGTACATTTGTCCACTTTTCATTATCCGCTTCTCGTTACCGGAAATTAAAGTAGTGGGGTATGCGGTATAAAGAGAGGAGCGTCAGAATCGAGGGGTCGTAAAATCTTTATAGACTTAAGCGTCCATAGCACGAGTTTGTATCTTCGAAACTGTATAATCCATGGTTTAACGAAATAAAATCGAGATTGTAATTATTCTGTAATCAATCACGGCTCATTTCGGGAGGCGGATAATCGCGACAGGTGACGGTCGTTTAAAATATATCTTCAAATAAAATTACGGATCAAGTCGGGATATCGCGATAAAACCGACAACGGTTTCTCGAAAAGGACCATGCGATAAAACGCGACAAAGATAAATTTCGATCCGATTAACAGAATTTTATACCCGATATCGAGGCTGAATTCTCAAATTAATTAGCTTATCGTCGAATTTCACCTGCGAAAATAACGTTGACAAATTATTCGGTTTGATACTACCGTTTCAAGGAAGAGAAATATTTTTCCGACCGAATAAATGAACGAACGGAGCATTTGGCGTTTAATCGACGATTAAGTTTTCGGTAACGATATTTATGTCGGGTGCATAAACTATATATGTACGTTCGAAAACCATTCGCAGGCATAATTTAAACCTCGTTAATTGCTTCCACTCCGAGTGCAGTTAACCTTCTGCGAGCCAGAAGGTTCAAGATATCGGAGAGTTTAAATAATTCTGAAAGAAAAGGAGCATTCGTTTAAACGCTTCCTTTTATCAGTCCTCTCCATTTCCCTGGGAAATTCAATATTAACTGGAGCATAATTAACATTAACTACCATTACCTTATCGCGTCGCTTCATCCTCAAACGAGACATAGATCAATTAATTCGTGACTTTTTTTTCGTTTAAAAGAACGATATCCGGAGCGCATAATCTATGTATATTGTTCATATGTGGAGGCTAATTAATGGAGACATTAATGGTGATATTTAATTTGTTAATTTTTAGTGATTTTTTAATATGGACGTGAGCCAATTGTTGAATTTTATAGCGGCATGTGTTAAACAGTCACACATAGTATTTTTTCTCGCGTTATATTGCTACGTATTATATTGCCACGCGTCGCATAATTACGTGTTGTAATTACTATGCGTTGAGTTCCCTACGCGTTGTGTCGCCAAGCGTCGCATTCTCAATGCGTAGAATTTCCCTCACGTTATATCGCCATGTGTCATATTTCCACGCGTTGTATCAGTACGTGTTGTAATTGCTATGCGTTGAGTTCCCTACGCGTTGTGTCGCCGAGCGTCGTATTCTCAACGCGTAGAATTTCCCTCACGTTATATCGCCATGTGTCATATTTCCACGCGTTGTATCAGTACGTGTTGTAATTACCAGGCGTAGAGTTCCCTACGCGTTGTGTCGCCAAGCGTCGTATTCACAATGCGCAGAATTTCCCTCGCGTTATATCGCCATGTGTCATATTTCCACGCGTTGTATCAGTACGTGTTGTAATTGCTATGCGTTGAGTTCCCTACGCGTTGTATCGCCAAGCGTCGTATTCTCAACGCTTAGAATTTTCCCCGCGTTATATCGTCACGCACAGTATTCGCTACGCGTTTCATTCAGTACGTGTTGTATTCCTATGCTTAGTATTCTCCACGCGTTATATTTCTACTCTTTGCATTCCTTGCACGTAATATTCTCCTCGCGTTATATCGCCACGCGTTACATTCGGTATGTTTAGTATTCCTTCCACTTAATATCGTTACGTATACTTCCTAAGGGTAATATTCCCTACGCGTTGTATATTTTCTCCTAGTTCTCTATTCATAGTATTTCCCTCGCGTTATATCGCCACTAGAAGTATCCGCCAAGTAACATAATCACGCGTTATATTCGACACGGGTTATCATCACAAGTTTCATTCGCGTTCTATTTCCCACACGTAATATCCTCACCTCATATCGCATCATATCGTCACATAATAGATCACTAAAATTCCAAGAATATTCCTCTGCTACATCTCGCCCGTTGTCCACGACAATATACTTCAACGAGTCCACTATATACGTACATATAATCTTGCAACACTCAGATAATATGGCGATTTATGGATTTTGGTTTTGAAAAGTTTTATGGGGATCGTGCTATCAACCGCGATATATTCCGACGGTCCAGACTCTAGACAGAAAATAGTACTGTTCCTTCTGGTAACGAGGACATCGAAAACACATAATTCCTCGAAGCCTGTCGCTGCATTCGATGTCGAAAAACGCGGCAACGAATCAATCCTTCCGATCGATCGTAAACGAAGGAACGTAACATCGTAAAAATTTTATGAACTTCACGCTATGACATTGCTAGTCTGATTCCTACGTCGCTTGCGGCTGTATGGGATCTAGGGATGCTGTCTGGTGCTCGTCAGACGTGAAATATTATCTCTGCAACTGTTCATAACGCCTCCTTAGTGTAGAATGCTTCTACGTTGCCAAATTCAAATAATTAAGCTCAAGATATAAAATTTGAGATTTTAGAGTTAGAAATGTAGGAGTGCATTTCTGAATGATAATTATAGAAATTGTTAAATCCACAAGGTTATATGTGTCATAAAATAAATCCTCTTCATAGCTAATTTCAAGGATATACCCTTCATGAAAGCAAGAATTACCATCGTATAGTAGGTTAGTTAATTGCACTTGACTAATCTTGTACCTAATAAAATAAAATATCCACACAAAGATTCAAGATAACAAAAGCTATCTAAAAGCTGCAACGCAATTACTGAGTAACTGAATGTAGAAAGTTTACAGTCTCTTCCGTATAATTAGATCTTTTACCTGATTGATTATCAAGCAAGCAATATACGAAGCTGCGATCACTATTTGAGCAATTCCAAGAGGCAATCGCACAGACAAAGACGTATGACACTCGAAACGTTGATCTATCGGCGTTTAAACATCAAAGTACCCTCGACACCTCGATTCGTTGTGACTTCGTATCTCAAAGGGAAATCAATCTTCCTTCTTTCAGCGATTGCATGATTAAAAAAGCGAACGATATACGGCCAGCTTTCGAGTTGCATTCAATCGTTATTCATGAATACTTTTATTTGTACCAGCCCGTGAAAGCTATCGATTCCCTTTAAATGAATGCTTCAGTTATTCCACCTAACAAAGGGAAAAGAAAGGCGCATTTACTATCAAGCAATGTAACAATTGAATTCTAACAGATACGCTCGTAAATTTATATTTTACCCCTGTGTATCAATACTGTTACTGGGAAACGGTTTTCTGATGTTTTTCGTTGTTAAATTTCGAAGGTATTTTGGTGCTTATCGGTTTTTCAGATGTTCAATTTTTAAGGTTACTGATTCTTTTACTTTTTCAATTTTTCATCTTTATAATTTGTCTCGGATTCCAATTTTCTGGGTTTCTAATTTGTCTGATTTGTCAATTTCATACTCTTCTAATTTTACAATCTTTCCGATGCTCTATTTCTCCATTTTCTGATACTCCTACTTTCCACATATTTCATTTCCCCACTTTCTGGATCTCCAATTTCCATATTTTTAAATTTCTAACTTCCTAAAATAGTCGAATTCTCTAATTTTCATATTTCGTTTCTCATCTTCCAGTGTTACAATTTTCTAATTTCGCAGTTCTCTTGATTTGCCTCTTTGCCGCATTTCGGAATGTTGGTTTCGAAAGGGTAACCGAGCGACAACACGTGGATGGTTCCCGGTGGTCGTTTATTCCGGTCGCTTCTCCGTGGCTCCTTGAGCAAGTCGAATCAAACGGTAGCTACGTGCAGTCAGCGACGCGACCATCGAGAAAGCTGGAAAACTTTAAAAAGCACACCCGCCTTCAGAAGCTTGGCGCTGACGCAGCGATATTCCATAAGCGAGAAGCGTCTGGCAAATTCTTCGGCTCTTTTCTGCTCTTCCTTGTCTACGTCCTTCTTCTCGACGCCCCTCGTTCTTACCCTTCTTCTTATTCTTCGTCCCTATCGAAAGGAAGTCCTCCTCTGTCACGGCACCCTTTTCCCTTTCCTCGTGGCAGCCGGTAATTGACTGCGACCTCGACGATCCGTTGCTCGAGAGCCACTTTGATGCACCGTTTTTCTCCGACCACCGGGAACAATCAATTTTCAACTTATTTCTGTATTGCTATCGACGTTCCAACTTATTTCTGTATTGGTATCGCTGTAAACGCGAACGGTTATTACCTTCGACGGCTTTGATAATCGCGGAAAATAATTGCTTTCTACGTTCCTCGTAGGATTCGATAGGTCGTAATTTGATCATTTGGAAATTGTTCAATGGGAATATTGAAAATTTAATGGCTTCGAAGATTGGAACTTCGGTTGTTATGAGAAGCGGAGTATGATCAAGTTTCTTGAAATTGGATGGTTCAAGTAGCATTTGCATACTTAAAAATTGAACATCAGAATAAAAATTTGAACGAACATTTGAACATCTGCCTATTTTAATGAACATCTAAACATCTGAACATTTTAATGAACATCTGAATGAACATTTGAACGAACATCTGAACATCTGAACATTCTAATGAACATCCGAATGAACATCTGAATGAACACCTGAATGAACATTTGAATGGATATCTGAATGGGCATCTGAATGAACATCCGAATGAACATCTGAATGAACACTTGAATGAACATTTGAGAATGGATATCTGAATGGACATCTGAATGAACATCTGAATGAACATCTGAATGAACATCTGAATGAACATCCAAATGAACATCTGAATGAACAGCTGAACATCCGAACATTTTAATGAACTTCTGAACATCTGAAAAAAAAGTAAATTTGAAAACTTAGAAACTTGAGAACTTGACGATTTGACAATTTGAAGACTTGAAAATTTGGAGACTTGACAACTTGGAAACTTGAAGTATTGGAAACTTGAAGAGTTGGAAACTTGAAGATTTGGAAACTTGAAGTATTGGAAACTTGAAGAGTTGAAAACTTAAAGTATTGGAAACTTGAAGAGTTGGAAACTTGAAGAGTTGGAAACTTGAAGTATTGGAAACTTGAAGAGTTGGAAAATTGAAGTATTGGAAACTTGAAGAGTTGGAAACTTAAAGTATTGGAAACTTGAAGAGTTGGAAACTTGAAGTATTGGAAACTCGAAGATTTGGAAACTTGAAGAGTTGGAAACTTGAAGTATTGGAAACTTGAAGAGTTGGAAACGTGAAGAGTTGGAAACTTGAAGTATTGGAAACTTGAAGAGTTGGAAACTTGAAATATTGGAAACTCGAAGATTTGGAAACTTGAAGAGTTGGAAACTTGAAGTATTGGAAACTTGAAGAGTTGGAAACTTGAAGAGTTGAAAACTTAAAGTATTGGAAACTTGAAGAGTTGGAAACTTGAAGAGTTGGAAACTTGAAGTATTGGAAACTTGAAGAGTTGGAAAATTGAAGTATTGGAAACTTGAAGAGTTGGAAACTTAAAGTATTGGAAACTTGAAGAGTTGGAAACTTGAAGTATTGGAAACTCGAAGATTTGGAAACTTGAAGAGTTGGAAACTTGAAGTATTGGAAACTTGAAGAGTTGGAAACGTGAAGAGTTGGAAACTTGAAGTATTGGAAACTTGAAGAGTTGGAAACTTGAAGTATTGGAAACTCGAAGATTTGGAAACTTGAAGAGTTGGAAACTTGAAGTATTGGAAACTTGAAGAGTTGGAAACTTGAAAATTTGGAGACTTGACAACTTGGAAACTTGAAGTATTGGAAACTTGAAGAGTTGGAAACTTGAAGAGTTGGAAAATTGAAGTATTGGAAACTTGAAAACTTGGAAACTTGAAGAATTGGAAAATTGAAGTATTGGAAACTTGAAAACTCGAAAACGTGAAATTCCAAAAATTTAAAACAACAAAAATTAAACCCATAAAAATATAACAACAGAAAAGTCTATGAACATAAAAGGATAAAAATCGATAAATAAAAAAAACGTCGATTGGAACCCGATATACTGAGGTCCGCAGCATGTGACGCAAATGATTCAACATTTTCCGCATAATTATTCAGTCTTTGAGGAAAACATTTTGCAGCAGTTGAACGAGTAAACGAAACATCAGAACGCGTATAGTTATGCGAAGCAACTGTGTACGCGTATACAACGTCGGTACATCGTGCATGAACTATTTTCAGAACGATTTGCGAGCGGAGCAGTTTGCTTGGTTTTGCGGGATTTCCCAGGCAGCCCGGTATTTCGTGAATTTGTAATAACGCCGTTCGTAGTTATTGTCTACCCAAGTCCCGTATGTGTACCGTTCGCACACGTGTACGTGCGTCTTCGTTACGCTTTGGCGAGCTTACCATCTTGAACAACACGTTTACACGATTCTCTGCGATGAACGTGTTTTTTCGGTGCAACGATTTTATCCGATGATATGCACAGGATAAAAATACTGATAAATCATATTTTTTTTTATAATTATAATTATCGTGTGCTTACCATTGAGGTGGGTTTTCGCTTGAAATTTGTGTATTTGTAAAGTTGAGAATACGAGCGTTGGTAGATGTGGGATTTGTAAAGTTGAGAATTTCAGAGTTGGGAAATGTAAAAGTTGTAAATCTGACAATGCCGGTGTTTGTATACTGCGAAATTCGTAAATTTAAATGCAGGAGTTTGCGTACTGTGATTTTAAATTTCTGTGATTAAAAGTGTAAACCTTTTGAATTTGAAAATTCTAACATATTATGAAGTTGAAAATAATAAAATAATAACGATCTAATTAAAAGATCAGGACTGTAAATATTGCAAAGTTGAATATTTAGAAACTCGACAGCTAGAAAATTTAATAAATTGAAAATCTTCAGAGATTTGAAGCTTTAAAAAATTGAAAAGTTCAGACATAAATTGGAATATTAAAAAATCTATAAATACGATACTCGCTTAAGTAAAACGATTAGAAGAAAGTAACTGGTGCCATTACTATTTTGAAACATTTTTCCACGTCCACTTTACGAAAAATCTCTGACCCTCGAAAATCCCACGAGATGTCGTTCAAAATTTTCCTACGCTTCGGAGCGTTTTCTCCTTGTACAAGAACATATTTGCAAGTGGAATTTCCCGTGGAACTGTTGCGTGGCAACGCGAAAAGCTGTTCCTTCGTGACGAGCCATTGCAAAGTATGCTGGAATATTGCATTCTTCCGAGGGTAAAAATGTTATCTAAAAGGACAGCGTTTTAAAACTGTGACATCGTTTCTAACTTTCTGCTTGATGATTTACGCTCGTTTCTTGATTTTTGTTCAAAAACGAGACGATTTTCTTACTGCAAGTTTACAGCTGTTGTTTGTCACAATACAAAGGTATTTTAATACAGAAGGTAATTTTACTTCTTATTTGAAAAATTTAATTTAACTCTTATATACAGCAGTTAATTTAACGTTTGTTATAATGGTTTATTTATGCAACGTACATGAACAATTAAATTAAAACGATGAATAATTAAAATTTGTTGTCGATCTTTCGATAGGGGATGATAGTCAATTTCAGTTATGGTTTATTTATGTAATGTAGATGTACAATTAAAATTTGTTGCAGTATGTTTATTAGAACTTTTGATAGGGGATGATAGTTTCAATGGAGGATATGTATGTTCAATTTTAGTTATGGCTTAAGGCTTCAACAATTCCCATTATTTCTTATAAGCAACATTTATAAGAAGGATATGTATAAGGTTTCAACAAGTCTCGTTATTTCTTACAAGAAACATTATTTACCGGATTACATTCATAATTTAACGAGAAGTAAATATATGAGAGCACCGTACCTCGCTTGATAACGCAGCCATTAATTATCAATATGGAGACTAGCAGATAAGGCAACCTTTAAGCATACAAATATTTGAAAATTATATGAAGCTAGATGCATCAAATTAAAAATGTAAAAATTTCAAAAAATCAACCTTTCAGAAAATATACCTGCTGATACCATAAATTTTTCAATAAAATTGCGTATCTTTTAAAGCTTGAAGCCCATCCACTTCGAAAGCAATAAAATGGTAGAGTGGTTCTTTAGCCGAAAAATTTAAACGTTTCCACGCGACCTCGTCGAAAACTGAGACTTAATCGAAACGGTCACAAGCTGTTGGTACTCGGTAAAACAATTTTTCTGTCGGAATTTCCTGTCGAAAAATCACGAGAGCGTTGTCGCGACGCGCGAGTTATCTGCAACGGGGACGCAATGCATTTGCACCTCTGCCAATTTGCCAGGGCAAACAAGTTTCGTGGCGCTTTTCGACGAGCCGGGGAACACACGTACGCGAATTTCTCTACGTATTTACGCCGGTGACGAGCAAAGTGTTTCGTAAACGAGGTGAAACCAAGGGAAAGGGAGATAAAAAGGACGAGATACGCTGCGGTGTGTTTCGTCCCTGACAACTAACGATATTTTCCCTTTTCGCGCCGGAAATGGCCGCAAAGTCATCGACGTTTCGTGGTTTTTCGATAGATGGGGGTCAACTCGATTTTCCCCAAAATCGATTCGTTTGTTTACACCCGAAAAACGATTCGCTTCCCCGTGTATCTTTCCGCCGACTTTTTTTACGCTGAAATTTCGAACTTTTGAATATCGGGGATCAACTTTCAATCCGAAAGAGTAGTTCCGTAATCTTGTCGTATTCTTACCGGAGTCTCCGAGACATTTTATTTCTCTTATTCCCTCGCGTTCCGCGAACAACCGTACAAGCATTCTTATTTCATCCACTTTTCAACAGAACTGCGATATACTTGCTCCAATAGTTTGACCTATATCGCTTGTTTACTTTAAACAAGCCGACTCTGTCAGAAGTTTTTGCAATTTTCTCCATCGACGATAGAACAACTTGTTCGCTGGAAAAGTTATTGAAAACAATACCGAATTTGATACGTTAATGGGAAAAGAAAATTTGATAAATATTCGCGACAACGGTGTTCACCGTCTGAAATAGCGGAAGAGCTGAGAGGAAGTTTGTTAGCTTTCAAAACTTTGGGAATGAATAACTGAAGCGATCATTTTCAAGATTTTACGCTGTTATATTTCAAAATTTTGAGTAGTTTAATATTTATTAATAATGTGTTGGTACAAGAATCTATTGACAGAAGGAGAATAAATTTTTGAGAAGTTTAATATTAAGATTTTATTGAACATTGTAATTTAAAAAATTTAGACCAGTTTAATATTCATTAATAATCATGTGTTGATATACAAATTTAGTAAATACCGACTGACAAAGAAGAAATAAATTTTTAAAAAATTTAATATTAAAATCTTACTGAACATTGTTATTTTAAAAAATTTAGATCAGTTTAATATTTATTAATAATCATATGTTGATATACAAACTGAGTAAACATCATCTATTGAAAAAAACAGAATAAATTTTTTTAACATTTAATATCATCATCTTACTGAACATTATTTTAAAAAATTCAGAACAGTTTAATATTTATTAATAAAAACTTGACACATGAATTTAAACGTCACCTACAGAAAAGAAATAAATTTAATGTCAAAATGATTCCATTTTCAAGAAGCGAGTGTGGGACAAAATTGTTTAGGAATTATATTGGCAGAAGCATTTCTTTCCGTTTCCCAGCGACGTAAATCTGAATGGATTCTCTTATGCAGAGCAACAAAGCACGTCGAGGTAATATCGGTACGTGTCGCTCGACGCTAACGGGGTAAGTATTATGGGGGGGCGGAGATGAAGGGTTGAAGCGTCGAGGGTGGCGTAAAACGATGAACGAGGGGGAGGAGAACAAGAATGACGCGATTGAACCGAGGGCAAGGAAAAATGCAGCGATAGCAGGAGATTTATGCACGGCTGCACAAGCTAAAGAACTTTCGACTACGAATAGCCTAAGTTTTCTCGCTTAACCCATTGGGCGTTGACGATCTTCTGGAACCCTGTAATGACTCTGTGTGGAACAATACGCAACTATTTTCTACTTTTTGGTGGTCGATATGTGAAGAATTATCGGTTAGGGAAATTGGGGATTTGAGGATGTGGGAATTTGGGGGTTCGGGGATTTTGGGGATTTGGGAATTGGGGGTCTTGGGTATTTGGGGATTTGGGAATTAGGGGATTTGGGGACGTGGAAATTTGGGGATTCGGGGATTTGGGGATGTGGAGATTTGGGGATGTAGAGATTTGGGAATGTGAAGATTTGGAGATGTAGAGATTCGGGGACGTGGAGATTTGGGAATGTGGGGATTCGGGGATGTAGAGATTTGGGGATTTGGGAATTAGGGGATGTGGGAATTTGGGGATGTAGAGATTTGGGAATGTGGAGATTCGGGAATGTAGAGATTTGGGGATTTGGGAATTAGGGGATATGGGAATTTGGGGATGTGGAAATTTGGGGATGTGGAGATTTGGGAATGTGGAGATTCGGGGATGTGGAAATTTGGGGATATAGAGATTTGGGAATGTGGAGATTTCGAGATGTAGAGATTCGGGGACGTGGAGATTTGGGAATGTGGAGATTCGGGGATGTAGAGATTTGGGAATGTGGAGATTCGGGGATGTAGAGATTTGGGGTTTTGGGAATTAGGGGATGTGTGAATTTGGGGATGTGGGAATTTGGGGATGTGGGAATTTGGGGATGTGGAAATTCAGGGATGTAGAGATTTGGGAATGTGGAGATTCGGGGATGTGTGAATTTGGGGATGTGGGAATTTGGGGATGTGGGAATTTGGGGATGTAGAGATTTGGGAATGTGGAGATTTGGAGATGTGAAGATTCAAGAATGTGGAGATTTGGAGATGTGGAGATGTGAAGATTCAGTAATGTGGAAATTTGAAGATGTGGAGATGTTTGGATTTGGAGACTCAGGATTTAACAACTAGGAGATTTGATGATTTCTGGATTTAGATGGTTTTGGCACTTTCAAACAGAGATTTTTGGGATTATGAGATATGATTCATAGATTTAAAGACCTCAAAATCCTTAGAATGTGGAACTTGCTGATTTCCTGAATTTATGTTTGAGATTGCAATAACTATGTATTTTTGGAACTCTAAGATTTTGAAGATTTTGGAACTCTAAAATTTTGAGAACTTCAGATTTTTGGGATTTTAAAATTGTTAAACTACCGTATACTTGCCGAAATTGTTTTGTGATTTGGAAGAACAAACCAGAGACGTACCGCAATAAATCAAGTGTGTCGATTTATCGCTCAGATCCCATCCTAATTCTTCCGACCATCAATAGCGTCGTAAAGACAGCAGGGAAATCCATGGGTTCTTAAAACTTTATCGCAGATGTAAAAGTTTACAACGTCACTCAGATGCAACGATACACAGACCGCTCGCGTTGCAGAGTTTCTTCAGACAGGGATAAGAGAGAACGGTTCGAAGGATTTCGAGTGATCGATTTGTTGAAACTGTGACGGAGAGGACTTGCTTTCGTAAATGAATTTATATTCAATCTTTATAACGTTCTACTATACACAGATATTCTAGGGATACAAATATCATTTTTAACCTTTGAAGTTTCAAATTTAAATATTGCAAAATTAATTAGTTAAAATTATTTTATTTAAGGAGAGAAGTATTTGAAAATTTATAGAAATGAATTATTTCAAAACTTAACCAAGAAATGAGTTATTTAAAAATTTTTTAATTTTTAAGAATTATTTGAAAATTGATAAAACAAAGAGTAAATTGTTTTGAAAATACTTAAATTAAGAAATGAAGTACTTGAAAATGTAAAGATCAAAAAATGAATTACTAAAAAATTTTTAGTTAAGAAATGAATTACTTGAAAATATAAAAATAAAAGAAATGAACTATTTAAAAAATTGAAACCCTACAAAATTAAAAATATAAAATTCTAAAAACTTGTGATTATAGAAATTTCAAATGCGTGTTCCCTCCGTTTCAAAGATACCCTAACAGCATCATCGATATGCGAAACATCGATAAGTTATCAATAAAATATTGATAATCGATAATTGAAGCATAGGTAGCAGATGCGTTCGATCGAGTAACGAGTTAAAGAGGAGAGCGAAACGACGGTTTCTCGGACAAGTTTCTCTGTAGTATCGCGCAGCGTGTCGAAGTAAACGAGATTCATCGCGAACACGCCTCGCTCGTAGCAGACGCGAGTATATTTGCCCGACAGGCTGCAATTCGAAGATGTCGATTTCTAGCTGCATCCTCAAGCCGAGGCGGCACTAAACTTGTCACCGGAGAAAAACTGCTACGATTTTACTGCAAACACGCTTTCCACGAATCTCTGATCTCTGCTTTAGAAAGCGATCGTCGAAAGCAGCGACAATTTTGCGGGGCGGTGAAAATCGCGGAAATCGTCGCCGTATCTTATACCTGATACATGACGAAAAGGGCTCTCGGCTTTTCTCTTATGCAGTCGCTGATTTACATCCACGATTCCTGGATTTCGTTCAACCTGAAAAATCATGGGACCCGGAAACCGCGGAGCTAAGAGCTGGCCGGGATGAATCAACCGTTTATGCATTCTAATGAGATACATGAATCTGTTATTGCGCCGGCTGTAGATTCTTTGTTTTCGGAGAAATTATGCGGGGACAGAATCTTTCTTGAATATCGTTTGCATTAATATCTTTAGATTAACTATTTCGGGTTCAGGGTGTATTTGTACTCTTAGTGTAAAGACTTTTAGATTACGAAATTATACAGGACATAAATCTTCATACTTCTCAAATTTATGGACAAATTATCAAAATTTATGAATTATCAAATATTCGATAATTTTATTCGAACTGCTAAATCTATGAATTCGTAATTTCAGAAATTTTAGAATATCAAAACTGCAAATTTTTACAAGCATTAAATTCTTTAAAGTCATCAAATTCCTAGTTCCCCAAATTTTCTTAGATATCAAATCTTTCAATACCTAATTCATCAAAATTCCTTAGGTACTAAGTTCCCAAATTTTTAATTTTCTAAAATTCCCTAGGTATTAAACTCTCAAATTCCTAATATCCCTAGGTATCAAATCCTCAAATTCCTAATTCATAAAAATTCCCTAGGTACCAAATTCTTAAATTCCTAATTCCCAAAATTCCTAAGTATCAAATCTTTAAATTTCTATTTCCCTAAATTTCCTTAGGAACCCAAGCCTCAAATTTCCAAAAACTCCCTAAATATCCCAATCTCAAATTCTTAATTTTCCAAATTCCCCTAGGTACCCTAACTTCAAATTCCCAATTCTCCAAATTTCCTTAGATACCAAATCCTCGAATTCCCAATTTCCCAAATTTCCTTAGGTACCAAATCCTTAAATTCCCAACTCTCCAAATTTCCCTAAACACCAAATCCTCAAATTCCCAATTCCCCAAATTTCCCTAAACACCAAATCCTCAAATTCCCAATTCCCCAAATTTCCCTAAACACCAAATCCTCAAATTCCCAATTCCCCAAATTTCCCTAGGCCCCAAATCCTCAAATTCCCAATTCCCTAAATTTCCCAGGGTTCCAAACCCTCCAATTCCTAGTTCCTCAATTTCCTAAATTCTTAAACTCCTCTAAACACAAAATCCCCAAATTTCCCCGATCCCCAAAAAATCTTAATTTCCCCTATCACTTAAAATTCAATCTCCCAAGTTTCCCAAAATTTACATTCCCCAAAATTTCTCCAGGAATTCCCAAAATCCTCCTCCCTCAATTCCCCAATTGTTCAAAGATTGTTCGTATAATATTCCAGCCTATATGAACATAAAACACCGTTAAAAGAAATATTAATTATATTTCCCTCGTAGAGGTTTCATTTCGCACGATATGATCTTCCGGCTGAAATTTATTAATCCAGAAGCCTTTGTGCGATATTTAATATTAACAAATCAATAGTCTACAATTTCAGCGTGCCGAGCTGAAATCTGTAAAAGGGCAATAGAAGCATTCCGCTTTGATGCATTGTTTGCTGTAACCGATGACTCACGATCAAAAGCAAGTTCAACGTAGACGTATAGGGTACAAAGTAGAATGGAATTCTTCAACATGGTGGGTGTAGAATGTGGTCAGTATATCAAGTAAAATAAGACCATTTACAGTCAGACCGGTGAAACAGTACCGTCGCAAATCAGACAAGCGAGCCGAGATCGTTTCTACGCCAACTAAGTGAAATAGTGCCGTGCTCGGTCAGACAAATTAACCGCAAAAAGGGCAAATCCGATAAACCGTATAATAAAACGATTCTGGTAAAACTACCGAAATAAAATCGTACTTGGCTGACGTATATTACATGAGGTGTTCACCAGTTTAAATAATAATTAACTCCTGTTTCAAAATTGTTCCAATATTTCAGGGTAGAAGTTGCACCGTGAGACTGCTTTCAAATATTTTATTACTGACTCCACACTTTTATCGATATTAATAAAGTGCATCCGTTCAATTTCATCTTCTGTCATTAACTCATATCCATTTAACTCCTCATCGCTTTATTCGTTCAGTTTTATATTTAATTATTAATACATTCGTTCATAAATTCATGCAGATTCACATGTTCATCTAGTTATTTATCTATGTTAGTATGTACGTAGTACTTCGTGCAGTTAACTGTTGCGATTGAACGGTTATAATATTGATTTGTCCGATGTAACATAAAACGAGAAGACATTCTGAAGTTACGACAACCTGGAGGTATTCAATGTCCCCTTCAGGACGCATGAACAATTTCTCCGACTGTTTGAGAAGAAAAATATTTCGTTATTTCACGGGAAACCGCGCATTGAGTTCTGTGGAAGTGGCCCTATGTATGCAGACGTCGTTACGATGAACGTAAATAAAACATAACTTTTGCTTCTTAAAAAAAAAGAGACGGTTCCCCTTAGAAACACTGCTGGATTCTTTTATTATTTCGAACATGTTTGAAGATGGAACGAGCTTGGAGACCCATATAAATTCTCCATTCAAATTCTAGAGTCACGCGACGAAAGTACATCATCCGCGTCTGCGACACTGCCGCCTGCTATACCGACAACTTCGTGTTCGATAAAATTATTATTCACCGAATGTGCACTATGTACAAATGTACATATGAAATGGGGAGTGTTATAAACAGTAGAAACAAAATTATATTTAATAAACTCGGACGCTGTGCTTAAAACAGAAATACAGTGGACTTTTCATATATTGCTACGATGAGATTATTGCAGTGCGAAATTCTTGAAAATGGCAATATACTTAGAGTAATCTTTATATAGCATTTGATGTGTGTGTACAGCTTTGCAATATCTGAAGATATAATGGGGAATAATATGAGGAACGATTGTTTATAACTTATGGCAATATAATGCGAGGCAATATAAACGCGTGGTGATACAACGTGTAGGGAATACAGCAAGTGGCGATATAACGCGAAGGAAATATAGCGCACAGCAATGTAAAGCGCAAGGAATTCAGCGAGTGGCAATATAACGCGTGGCGATATAACGCGAAAGAAATACAGCAGGTGGCGATACAACGCGTAGAAAATTCAATGAATGGCGGTATAACAAGTAAGGAATATAACGTGTGGCGATTTAACGCGTGGCGATATAACGCGTAGGAAATACAACCCATGGCGATATAACGCGTAGGAAGTATAGCGCACAGCAATGTAAAGCGCAGGAAATTCAGCGAGTGGCAATATAACGCGTGGCGATATAACGCGAAAGAAATACAACAAGTGGCGATACAACGCGTAGAAAATTCAATGAATGGCGGTATAACAAGTAAGGAATATAACGTGTGGCGATTTAACGCGTGGCGATCTAACGCGTAGGAAATACAACCCATGGCGATATAACGCGTAGGAAGTATAGTGCACAAGAATGTAAAGCGCAAGGAATTCAGCGAGTGGCAATATAACGCGTGGCGATATAACGCGAAAGAAATACAACAAGTGGCGATACAACGCGTAGAAAATTCAATGAATGGCGGTATAATAAGTAAGGAATATAACGTGTGGCGATTTAACGCGTGGCGATATAACGCGTAGGAAATACAACCCATGGCGATATAACGCGTAGGAAATACATTAAGCGACAATACAACGCGAGGCGATATATCATACACATAGGAAAAACTATGCATGGAAATACAACTCGTATCGAATTTAAAATTGCAGAATTACGTTCTTGTAATACAAGATATAAATGTTTGCCGTTAAAAGTACTATCTAATACCGATACACAATAAATAAGTTACAATAAATTGAACACAAAATGTATTCGAGAGGCACGTTAAAAAGGTAACACGTTGCAAGCGATGAACATCGCTTTGACCTCGTTACGTTTTCTGGTTCGATAATCAGAAAGCTGCTCGTTCTAGCGGAAAATCGGAAAATGAAATAACGAGCGACGATCAAACTTTTAGAGCCAAAACGTATATATGTATATATATTTTCAGCTAGAACGATATTATATATCATGTGTCATAAACCAAAGATTGCATCGTAAAGTTTTGACACCGCTGAAACAGGAAACGATCACTTGTAGCTCTGATGAATTGCTAGTAACAAAAATTATACCCACTTCTTCTACCGATGGGGTATCTATATTTTATGCTGTCGAATATTCGACTTTTCGAGCTTTTAGATTTCAAGCTTTCAAATTCGAATGTTTTGCGTTTCAAGTTTTCAAATGTCAAGCTTTCGAATTCCAAGCTTTCAAGATTGATGATGTTAAATTTTGACCTGCTAAATTTTAAACTTCAAAATTTTAAATTGATAAATCTGGATCATTCAAATTTCAACTTTAAAAGTGTACAAATACAGAGTTGACGATTAATATCACGGTCCTGTTCAGAAGCAACCCCTTGAAACTGTTTATGTGGTCCGCAGACGGACTTAGTTAACTCGGCCAGACGACCACGGTAATTTCGGCCAATTATAATTAGGAGATTACAATTAGTCGCCAGCCGTAGCCGAGACATCCGGGAGAGGTGGTCCAGGTTATTCGAGGATGAATCATCGTTTGGACGGCGACTCGCCGAAGCTTTTCCTAACGAGCTCTCCCACGGTACACCAGGTAATAAACTGACCAGGAAAATAGCGGAACCAAGCAAACCCATTGCCAAGATTTAAACGCACCGCAACCGAGTCAGCTAGTCTCCGAAACGTAACTTACGGATGCAACACGAACAACAAAACGGGAAGAGCGGATACACATCGCCAACATCGACTTTATTACTTTCCCTCCAACGGGATACTATCTGACCTCCCTAAAATACTATCTGAAATAGCAAATAATCCTGTTTATTTCAAGGTATGTAGCTTCAAAAATAAAATGTTTTATTTGTTGCAGTAATGTAACCCTTTAACCTCAGGAGACGTATACGTTCTTCAAATTCACTGTTTTATACGACCATAACAGAGAATTTGTTCGGTTTTATATTTCCTTTGCAATTTCTTCATTCATAAATTTATGGAGAATCGGTATCTTGGGAATAAACTTCATATTTTAAAATGAACTTTTTTATTTTGGTAATTTAGTTTTAGACAAGGAAGGTATAGCATTCTGTTTATAGCAAATTTCAAGAAAATTACCTACACAAACAATGATTTTGTCGGTAGTTGTATCAGTCACAGCTGATTACTGTAAGGTTAAAATAAATTTAAAAAGTTGGAATGTAAAGTATATCTCTCAGTAATCTTTGATACAAATTGTGATCAACATTGAACTGATGTGCATAATTTGTAACCGATGTTATAGCCAAGGGGTTAATATTTTTTGTCGAGCAACGCGCCTCGGTGTTTTCTGCTCGTGTGTTTCCGGGGGCAAAGAGTGTACTATCGAGTTTCGATTCGAAAGAGGTAAAAAGAATCGAGAAGACCTCGAATGCATCGAGAGCACGGGGTTGAGGCTTCCTATCTCGTTATACTCGCAGAAATATCGACGGGATAATTCAGTGTCTCACCCCCGTCTCGTTTCTTTGCAAGTCGTTGCGCGGGCTTTTTCTCCAGCGGGAGCTTCTATCTTTTCACCGGGGCAGAAGCTGTTCCATTGGCCCCGCGGATGTACCGGGTAATTCCACCACGATTCATCAAAGGTAAAAGCCCTGGTGTGAATAGAGTTGGAGGGGGTGAAAAACTGTACCGGGCGAGGTTAAAAGGGGAACGCAGAGGGGTGGCCGAGTCGAGAGAAAAGGTCGGGAGGGGCGGGGACAACGAGCAAAATGAAAAACGGAACGTCAAAAATAAATGCACTGCAAAAAGAATATCTACCGGAAACCGGGTATTACGGGATTCTTTGTGCTGGCCGGCGCTGGCCACGTGCACACGGGGCGCCTACTCTTTCCTCCTTTATATTCGCTGGACCAGCCAGAAATAGCTGCATAAATGGCCATTATCTTGTTGCGGCTACCGGCAAATTGCGTGGAACAAGTGCCCAACCGCCATTTTTTACGTTTCTCCAGGCTGTTTTGATAGTCCCTGCCTCGTTGAACACTCCGCTGCGTTCACTCTCAGAACTTTCGCTCGTGTTTCTCTCCCTTCTTTTTTATTGAATCATTTCGGATGAACCTGCGGGTTTAAACCGAATATTCCGAAGAACTACTCCGATACTCTTGAATGTGGTATCGATGTTGCGTGTCGAGATTCTTTTCGATACACATTTTTGGTTGAACGTTTCTTAACTTTTTTTTTTAGAAATTATCTGTGACGTGCACGATGATGCTTGGATTATTAGAATAAATTTTTGCGTTTTCAAGTTTTAAGTCTTTGAGTGTCTACTGTACTTAAACTTACATACATCAGTCATATATGTATGCATACTTTACATATGTCACATATGTCACATACGTTACATGTGTCACACATGTCCTATATGTCATATAATGTCACGGACAGACATCACATATGTTACATATGTTATATATGTCATATATGTCACATATGTCACATACATCATATATGTTACATATGTTACATATTTCATATATGTCACACATGTCACATACGTACAATGTATACATAACTCACAAATTAAACTAATTATCTATCTTCTATTATAACCATTTATAAAATTGCAACAAAAATAAATTATGAGGGTTCATGTATGAGAAGGATTTTCAAAATCTGCTATCGCCTCTAAATAAACATTCTGCAATTCCAGAAGACTACATCATCCATTTATCTCCCAAAAATTGAAAATTTGTTCCACCAACAAAACATCTCTAACAAAAAGAAATCAGCTAATTGCAACTCTGACCAAAATAACTGACTCGCAGAAAATAAAATACCGAACAAAATGTTCCATCGCGTTTGCACAATGCTTTACGCACGTGGTACGAAAGTTAGGACATAACAAAAACTTCTGAAAGTTTTCGAACAATCCAATATTTTCCTGATTTTTTCAACGCGAAAGAACGTTGGAATAATACGAGGGATGGGTAAACGGGCTGTAGATGTTGCGAACCAGGAATGAAAAACTGTGATACGCGGGAACAAATGAGAAAAGCGAGTTCACTTCGCTGCTGGAAAACAAAATTGGCAAAAGGGAAAGACCGCTTTGCGAAACAATAGCATCAACGATATGAATACGCGTCCATTAAACCGTGAAATGCGCCGACGGATTTTTCAGACGGTCATTGTGAGCCTCATTGTGCGTAATTCTAGCCTCTCGTTCAAAACAAAGAGAAAGAGATACAACAATGACAATTTTTAATCCTTTATCATCTAAATTCGTCTATCGATACTTGTAGCAAAGTTCAGACAACGGTGTTTTGAAAATTTTCCGCCGGCAAAGAAATGTTATCATTTTACTTTAACAAATAATAAGGAAATCATTTTTGTAATGATTATTCTTGTGATAAGAATATCATTTTTTGTTATAAACAACAAGAATAATTATAATTATTTCAGACTCGTAGAAGACTTCAAATCTGTAGAAGTTTGTGAAAAATATCAATTTGTATCTGACACGGTTATCATGGTACAATTAATTACAATTTTTCGACCATCGGTCACTGTAGTGTTATCAGTGACACAAAGGGCTTTAATCGTTTTTGGTTACGAATATCGATTACGCAAATTGTTTTTGATTTCAAATAATTATCGCCAAAGAAAATTGTTTTCACTCACGAATAGCCAGTATACACAACTTGCATTTTATTTCGGTTATCGATAACCAATATCGATGGCCAGTGTTTTGTTGCAAGCAATTAAAATAACTGTTATTGACGTCGGTTACCCACAACTGAAAATAGGACTTAGGCATCAATAATAGTAATTGGTAGACAAAATAAAATTTTGATAACACTCACCCATAATCAGTAATTCATAATATAATACATCAATTATTTTCTACATATAATAATTGTCTACAACAATTATTTACAAATCATATTAATTTAAAATAACATTCGTCATAATTGACTTACTAAGACCTTATTCATCAAAAGATGTGTAAATATCTATAATGATTATAACAAGTTTTGAACGAGGATACAAATTCTTGACCATAACCTCAAAATGTCGAGGTCACAGAAGTCATGCTTGCAACTATAATTTTTGAAAGAGTTCCAATCGAAAGTAAAAGATATTTCCTCTGTTTTGTTCAACGAAACGAAGCGTGAAATGCAATTTACGGTGAAGGAGCGGTCTTCAGCGGGTTCCGCGAACCGCCATTTAATTTGGGTGATTTTCATCGTCCCCGAACGTTCATTCACCGATAAAATTCAATTACGCTCGCGAGCAACAAACTCTGTTCACCGCTCCAGCACTCTCGCGTATCGAAACATTTCTGATCTCTTGTAAATTACTATTGCTATCTTTTTCCCACTAAGCCTGTAAACGGTCATTTCATTGGCCATTCTGTCGCATGCAAATGGACGTCGTAAACAGTTTTATGAAAAGCCACCGCAGTCTGTAATTTCGATCGCAGTCAATGAAATGCTTGCGATCTCTTTCAAACGAGATTTTTGTATTTTACATATTTCTTCTGTCCGTTTAAGCACTTTCTATTGAAACAGATTTTTTAATTGCCCTAGTCGCTTTTATACTGCAATGTATACTTTTATGGAGTGTATGTTTATGTGTACTGTACTGAGATGTATATTTTTATATATCATTTAATATATATATTAATGACATTCTAGTAGCTAGAGTGAAATGTATACGTTTATATGTCATTTGATATATACATTAATGAAATACTAGTAGCTAGACATACAAATTGTAATGTTCTCAAATTATCAAATTACCGAAGTCTCAAATACCGAAACCTCAAAATCTTCCATTGTGAAATGACCAAAATACTAATTTTTAAAGCTTCCAAATGACCAAAGTTCCAAATCCCTAAATCCTCAATTTCTAGAAATTTTAGAGATTCAAACTCCACAATTTCTAAGTCCCTGATCTTCAGATCTCCAAATTGCCAAACTGTCGAGTCTCCAAATAGCTAAACTCTCAAACCTCCAATTTTGCAGACTCTCAAGTCTTCAAATTGTCAAACTCTCAAACCTTCAAACTCCCAAACTCTTAAGTCTCCAAATTGTCAAACTCTCAGGTCTCCAACTTGCCAAACTCTCAAATCTCCAAAATGCCAAACTCTCAAGTCTTCAAATTCCCAAATTCTCAAACCTCCAAATTGTCAGACTCTCAACTCTCCAAATTCCCAAACTCTCAAGCCTTCAAATTGCCAAACTCTCAAGTCTCCAACTTACCAAACTCTCAAGTCTCTAAATTGCCAAACTCTCAAGTCTTCAAATTCCCAAATTCTGAAACCTCCAAATTGTCAGACTCTCAAGTCTCCAAATTGTCAAATTCTCAAACCTTCAAATTGCCAAATTCTCAAATCTCCAAATTGCCAATCTTTCAAGTCTCCAAATTCCCAAACTCTCAAATCTCCAAACTCCCAAATTGTCAAATTTCCAAATTGCCAATCTTTCAAGTCTCCAAATTCCCAAACTCTCAAATCTCCAAACTCCCAAATTCTCAAATCTCCAAATATCAAAAATTCCCAAATCCCCAAATATCCACCCAGGATTCTCACATAAAAATTTCCCCCTGAATATCCTCCATCCACCATAATCAATATAAACGTTTTCCCCGCACGAAGCTAGGCACATTACCGTAATTCATTACTTGTGCTAACGAAGAACAAAACATCGATACTCTTCGATCAAAACCTGATATCCTGAACGTACACCGTGGCGTCAAATTTAAAGAAGAACACGATCCACGTTATGGCAGACTCATCGAGCAACGTAACACATGGTGCCTGGTGTGTAACGTATCTCATGCACGTATCTGGTGAAACGTTCGACAGGTAGCGACGTCCCTCGGTCAGAAACGGGAGACGGGAGAAAGTTTCAGACAGAGAAAAATGTCAGCGGCGAAATATGGTAAACGAGGATGACGGGGATGCAATATCGAGTGCGAGGCTATCCCAGACACAGGAGAAAGATTAAAGCGGAGACCGGTTTTCCATTCCGCTTTTAATGGGAATCTGACAAATCAAATCCTTGAAAGAGACGCTGCTGCACCGAAGGCTAGATGCGCCTTTACGAGTGCGTCACTCTTCGGGGAGTTTATATCTCGTTTTAAATAGGACTCGCGTTACACAGGGATGAGCCGTATGTGAGCGCGTCTATCTGCGCCTTAAGCGAGTTTCTCTACGTTCCAGACAGGGTAATTAAGGTAATTGAATTGGTGCTCCTTTGATATGTGTTAATAACACGGGGATGAGGCCTGATGCTACGGTTAATGTAACACGCTATGTAGATTTGCTGTGATTAAAATCTTTGTTTCTACGGTTTATCGCTTCTTTTTTAGTTTGCGAGAATTTTGGACAGATAGGAATTCACGTAATAGTGATCGGTGAAGTTTGCATTTAATTTGATATTGCTGATCAAAGATCACTTCATTTTTATTTAATTATTCTTATGGGTAACATTTAATATAAATTTTCTTTTGTAGTGCTATGTGAGAATAGTAGGGAAATGCTGTGGAATGAAATTTTGCATGAACAATGAATAATTGATAATTTAATTGAAAACTGAAAATTTGTTCGGTAATTAATTACTGAAGTTCTATATGAAAGTCTGAATGAAGTTCTGTATGAAAAATTTCTACAAGCAATTTGTATTTTAACGATGTTATTTATTATGTGAAATACAGTATCGAGCAACTGCAATTGAATTGTGCTATTACGGAATTCTATTGCTTTCACAATATTGTAACAAATATTGCATCATAAAGTTCTATAATAATCACATTGTAATTGTTAGTACACCGACATGAATTATGTGATCAGTTTGATAGAGAACAGAAGGATAATAAAAAATGCGCTGTAAATAAACTACAGAATGTATCGAATATTTTACGAGTATCGAAACGCCGTTGCAAATAAGAATTTCACTCGATTCGTAGACTAATCCACTACTAATTCACCAATAGCCAATTAAAACAATAACCGTTAAAACTGCTATAACAAACATCGATCGAATGTAAAATAAAACGGATATTCAGGCAAAGATTGCATTATTCAAACCGGAAGATAAGCATTCAAAAAGCACTATTGAAAAGCAATCCAAGAACGCTGGAGTAACGCGAAGGAGAAACGAGAACCAATCTAAGGGAGTTTTCTCAACAAGGACCATAACCGTAAATAGGAAATATCAGTTAACCGACGTTTTATGGAATCTATTATTCGGATTTCTTCGTGCACCGATTTTCACCACAATCGTGCTAGCCGTGGAGAAAAAAAAAGAGGAACAAATTAGTTTTTAACGAGCACGAAATCGAAAATAGATTTTGAAGGTCTGTAAATCGGTAGTTTAGTTAACTACGTTTCTTCTACTAATGAGATGTCTGGAATTTGGGGAATTTAAAATTTGGGTAATTTGGAATTTGGGGAATTTGGAATATGGGGAATTTGGAATTTGGGGAATTCGGAATTTGGGGAATTTGGAATTCGGGGAATTTGGAATTCGGGGAATTTGGAATTTGGGGAACTTGGAATTCGGGGAATTTGGAATTTGGGGAATTTGGAATTTGGGGAATTTGGAATTTGGGGAATTTGGAATTTGAGGAATTTGGAGTTTGGGAAATTTGGAATTTGGGGAATTTGGAATTTGGGGAATTTGGAATTCGGGCGAATTTGGAATTCGGGAAATTTGGAATTTGAGGAATTTGGAATTCGGGGAATTTGGAATTCGGAGAATTTGGAATTCGGGGAATTTGGAATTCGGGGAATTTGGAATTTGAGGAATTTGGAGTTTGGGGAATTTGGAGTTTAGGAAATTTGGAATTTGGGGAATTTGGAATTCGGGGAATTTGGAATTCAGGGAATTTGGGATTTGGGGAATGTGGAATTTGGGGAATTTAGAATTTGGGGAATTTGGAATTTGGAGAATTTGGAATATGGGGAATTTGGAATTTGGGGAATTTGGAACTTGGGGAATTTGGAATTTGAGAAATTTGGAATTTGAGAAATTTGGAATTTGGGAAATTTGGTATTTAAAGAATTTAGAATTTAGGGAATTTGAAGACTTGGAATTTAAAGTATGGGATTTGGTTTTTGAAGATTTATGAATTTATCGAAAACAAAAAAACTAAATACAAACTTCTCCTCATTTAATTTCTAAAGAATCGAAAATCAAACGATAATTAAATGGAATTATCACAAATCCGCGTACAATAAATTCTATAGCGTAAATTCGATCTTTTCATTTATTCTCATAATTTAATTGATCCGTATCAATGACATTATCAGGTTTTGTTAATAAGCTATAAAAGAAATAACCGTGTACTTTTCCATCCGATAATTAGATACTCGCGAGATACTCGAACGAGTTTACGACATTATCTCGCGGATGTTAATTCCTCGCAGGACCATAAATCTATCAATTAGTTACGAGAAATTAATGAGCCCTGCGAGGCTTCGTTGTTTCATGATCGTTTTAACGAGCGCTCATCTAATTATCGATACGTATGCTAACGACCATAGTCGATTACCCGGCTAAAGTGGATCATCAAATAGTTTATTATACTAAAGTGATAGCAATTTATTTTATTCCAATTAAACTCCGTGAAATTTACTACTTTCTACATGCGTTGTTCTACGTGGAACTTCGTTGTTACATTTATTTTGTTGATAATTAAGGTCTTAATTATGTCATATTATGTACTTTAATATATTATTACAATTTTATTATTGTCATTACACATTTTAGTATTTTGTTACAACTTTAATTATGTCATGTTACATATTTTGATATCTTATTACAATTTTATTTTTGTCATTACACACTTCAGTATTTTATTACAATTTTAATTATGTCATGTCACACATGTTTGTACTTTATTAAAATTTTGTTCGTGTCACATTGCACACATTTATTTTCGGAACAACCAGAGAGGTGTTAATGAACGTTTAAGAAATTAATAAGTGGTACGACATTTTGGTTGAACTCGTAAGTGCATCGTAAATAACGAAAGATAACGGGATGGTTTTGACCAGGCTAATGCTGCATACATATCTGTTATTCGTGTAAGTAAGCCAATAAAATAAATCCAGTCTAAGTCAGAGATGTAGCGCAAGATTATACACGGTGGTAAATGTGCCAGTAGAATAACACTATTTATGGTCAGACAAACGATGCTTCGCTAAGCGTTGCAATAGCAAATCAACTGTTAGGATATTCGAAAAGTTTATGTTATTTTTATGTTCTCCAAGATTTATCTCTTGAATATAGAACGAATTTTAAAACTTAAATTCATTGAATTATTTCGTACGATAAAACTGTCACAGTAATAAAGAATGTGTAGTACTAAACACATATGTACACATATGTCTAATTTTTTAACAATCAACCAATGACCACGTCATTAACTTTTCTTATACCATTAATTAATTATTATTATGTATTTTACGGGACAATGACAATTTTTAAATGCAGAAATTTCAGAAACAAAATTTACGTAAACCAAAGGTGTCGTAGATGAAATGACGAAATGTTGATGAAACAAGTTATATTTGAGGAGAACAAACAGCAAGAGACTTATTAGATTTTCGAGAAAGCTTCGAAAATGCCACCGGGGAATTTAGAAAGGAATGAAAAAGGTGAAACACGTTCTTGGAACGAAATGGGAAGGGCGAATTGCAAGAGACACGCCACAAGCCATGATCACCACTAATCTAATTCGTTCTCATCCGTGTCCACCTTTGGGATTCGCAAGCAAAATTACATTAGAAGATGTCGCGCCATAAAGCACCGTAAGGTTAGAAGCTACGTAACCTTCTACTACACTTTTGTCCCGTTCGACCTTTGTCATACTTTTATTTTCGTTTTATAGCAACCGCTGTGTCACGCAATATCGACCTCATTTTCGCGTCAACCCGTTTTCTTCTACGACTATTGTCACCGTTCTTATTAAAAAAAAAAGAACGTAAATGACACTCTTGTGTAACAGAAACTTTTTTCCGAGGATGTAGACGTAAATTTGACAATTTTTAATTTTCGAGATTTTCGAATTACCAAGATGGCAAAATTTAGTATTCTCAAACTTTCGAATCTTAGAATTTTTATATTTTCAAAATTTTAATCTTCTAAGTCTTTGAATTTCAAGACTAGTATTTCTGTATTTCAATTGTTACAGTTCATGAATTTTGAAATCCCAAATTCTCCAAATACGTAAAAGCTGTTCCAAAACCTCCAGTTCAAAGACACATACAGATAATTCTCATCCCACATATCCACATTCCAATAATCTAAAAATTTCTTCCCCCAAAAGACCAATCACGAAAAAGTTCCCAAAATTTCTCACAAACATGCAGACATATGCATAGAACATGACTGGTACAAACGGTATTAGCTCAAAAAAAAGAGAGCGTGGAATAGCGGCGGGAATATTGAAAAAGGCAAATGGCAGTAAAGGTCCATTTCCCATTGTAACGGAAGGGGCAACAACGGAGTTGGAAACGAGTCACGTAAATTGCGCACAAAATAAGGAATTTAAATGCAAGCTCGCGCACTTCCGGAGAGGTCGAACCGCAAGAAAACCGGCGACCCTTCGGTCGCTCTTCGTTAACGTCGTCTTAATGGCAGTGTAACTTCGCGAGAAAACCTTGTTTCTCTATCTTTCTCCCTCTGCCTTTTTCTACGCGATACTTTTTAACGATCCTCAGTGAACTTCGCATCCGGCCAACGTATTTTGTGCTTACGACTTTCACGAACCTTTTACCAAGAACGCGTCTGGCTGGAAACGTGAGAATTTAATCGTCTTCCCGTTCCGATTCCAGCGGGAATAAATCAACCGGTGCCGCATAAATAAGGTCCCTTGCCAGCTAGGTTGCTGATAGCACGTTACAAGAACGTGTATCTTCGTCGAGGTGAATAGGTTCGTGTAAAAGCGTCACGTTCTCGTGTCGGAAGTATGATGTCCCGCAGCCTGAATTTGTCTTCACCTGTTCGTTTCGTCAACTGACAGATAACGCGTTCACTGTCATACTTGTTCCAACTACCGCACCTTTGCATCAAACATCACTGCGAGTCTTTCCATTTACTTGGAAATTGGTAATTTTGCAATTTGCAAATTTTACAGTTTGTAATATAGGCACTTGTAGATACAAATGTTTGGACATTTGAAGACTACAAATTTGACAATTTAGGAATTAGTAGTTACAGATGAATTCTATAATGAACAACTAGTACAATTTATACTAAGTACCCAAAGGAAGCTTCACATACTCTTACATACGTACATGCTCTTACATACGACAATTTAGGAATTAGGAGTTACAGATGAATTCTATAATGAACAACTAGTACAATTTATACTAAGTACCCAAAGGAAGCTTCACATACTCTTACATACGTACATACTCTTACATACGACAATTTAGGAATTAGGAGTTACAGATGAATTCTGTAATGAACAACTAGTACAATTTATACTAAGTACCCGAAGTAAGCCTCACATACTTACATACGTCATATAGCAATAAAAAATCGAGACTCAAAACCAATTTCCCTCCCCAGCGAATAAAACGGAGGCAGCGATCGTTCATATAGCTCGCAAAAAGTGGAGCGTTCCGAATTACGAATGCAATAGCGTGCATTATTTATCTGGTCGCGAAGAATTATGCAGTGTCCTAGTAAACGACGCAACGAAACTCATTTTCCGGCCGCGGGATGTATCGAGCGGAAAAAAAGGAGCGGGAAAGGAAACAGCAGAGAGCATGAATTCAATTTAACTTGCTTTTAACGGTATGTAATGGGTTTCTCGATACTGCATTCCTGCCGGCACGCTGACCGTTCGTGGAACGTTCGCAGATGCACCTACTAAATTACGAAACAGTTCCGTAGCACGAAACTCCAAAAGGCAGAACTCCGTTTCGTATCTTCCTTCGTTCAGCATAGTTGACGATTCCTTCTTTAAATCTTTCATCAGGAGATAAAGTGGAATCTCCGTTTTCATAGACAGCCTTCGCCTGGCTCGGAATCCGAGATATCGACCAGGATATCTCCGACGAAATTCGTTTTCTCGATTTCTTTCGTGTTCCTTGCTTCATCGTTTATCCTTCGACCTCCATCGATTCATCCCCCGAACACTGTATCTCCCTTTTCTTCCGACAAACTTTATCTCCCTCTTCTTCCCAAGCTTCCTCTTGGTTCCTGCCATTCACCGTGTAACCTCCTTTCGCGAGATTTCCATCTGCTTCGATTCTTTCAGCTTCCTACATAAATCAACCTTTTTCTCCTACGCTTACTTATCGTTTACTTAATGTATCTTAAATTCGTTTCCGAGGTTATTCTTCGGTCGTGTTCGATACGCTCAGGTAATTCTTCATTTAGCTTCCCTGAAATTTATTGATGTTTCAGCTCGACATGGGATATGGCTATAATATCCAAGGAAGAAGAGAATAAACAACTTTGAAACCTTTCATATCCACAAATTTCTAAATTTGAACAAATTATCGAATTTAAAAAGTGCTTAAAAATTTTGTACAATTTAAACTATGCAAATTTGGAGGTCTGAAAATTTTGAAGTCTTCAAATTCCAAGTCCTCAAATTTCTAAATTACCTAGTCGCCAAATTACAAAAATTCTAAACTTCCTAAATTTTCCAAACCTTAGATTTCCAAAATTCCTTATCTTCCGAATTCCTAAAATTACAAATCCCAAAATTCCAGATGTATATCGTATACTCAAGCCCCAAATTCCCAAAATCCCAAACTTCCCAATTTCCCAAATGCGACTTATCTGCAATTAATATTCACAACTGTTTTTAATCTCGCAACAATTTAATTTCCCAGCTTCTCTCTCGTCCGAAATGATATCTCGTCCCTTTGGATTTGCTTGTTTCTTTCATTTTCGATGCTACGTCATCTTTACCCTCCGGCTTTTCTTCGTTTCTATTATCCTCCCCCCCGTTGCTTCTCTTGTCCCTCCACGCACCTTGGTCCCTGCTGTTTCACGATACTTTCGATATCCTGTTTGCAGTTCATTTGAATGCATGGCTATCCCCCGGGATCAGAGGGCCGTTCACGGTGCGCAACACGTAGGATTCCGAAACTCAGATTTATTCCCTTAAGTACAGTCAATATTCCGGGGCTGTGCTGCAGCAAGCGCGAGAATTCCTCCTCCTTTTTTACTACTCGACGCCGCTTTAACTTGATACCGGAAACTTTTTAGGAAACTCTGACTCCCGAGAATCGAACTTGCTCCTTTGACGATTTCCTCCTTTCCTGACTCGACATTCTTTATTACTTCGTCGGTAATGAATTAAAAAGAGGAAATAGAAAGAATTATCGATCCTGTTTGACTCGGTTTAAATATATGGTTTCATCCACCCCATTCAATCGGAAAACGCGAAAGAAAACTCCTCATTAAAATTATTCCTACTGAACCATTGGTGTGGGTCATCGCTTTTGAAATAAGATTTATGCGATAATCAAATATGATCGACTGTTATATTCAATCAAAAAATGAGTTGAAAACGTATATCTAATATATATTTATTTCTGGAGAATTTTACTTATAATTATTTATACTTGACATGTCAAATTTTTTTAAAAAGTGTACCACCAGTATTTACCCTATAAGAAGGGTAATCATTGACAGAATTTTACATATTTTATATTTTAATTTTAGGAGAATTTTACTTATAATTATTTATACTTGACATGTAAAATTTTTTTAAAAAGTGTACCACCAGTATTTACCCTATAAGAAGGGTAATCATTGACAGTCACGTCGAAGCAATAAAAAGTTAAAAAATCTTAACAAACATTTTCACAATACTCCATCACAAATCGAAGAACAAAAACTGTATCTTGAAAGAAACCCCTAAGAACCTCCATTAGATCATATAAAATTCGCAAGCACCGAAAATCAATTTCCTTCAAAATCAGCCTCGAGAACAAAAGTGTGATCGACGTATTCGATCTGTTATCCAAGGAGGAATTATCTGATGTTCGATTAAACCAACAATTCGAGCGAGTCAGAGTTAATAGAGAAACGGCGAGATTTAAGTGAACGACGCTTTAGCTGAGCAGCGCAGTTTGCGGCGTTCGCGGCGGCAGAGGCGGGTCGGAAGTAAAATAACGCGGTTTCATAATTCTCACGGCCCATCGAGATGGGATAGGAGGGATGAAATTCATTCAGCGAAGTCGCGGAGGCGGAACGAGGAGAGGAAACGACGGAGGACAACAGGCTGCCGGTTCCTTTTCTTCTCGTTCGTCTTTACCCAAGCGGCCATTTCTTTCCGGTTCTTCGCCCTCTGTTTTTCTGGCTCGCTCTGTTTTTCTGCGAGCAATACGACGCAATTACCGGCAGAATGGCAAGACGTTCCCGGCAGCCGCTGCAGTTTCTATAATTACCATCCCTTCCTCCCTGCCCGGTGTCCAGGGAATCGTTCGCGATCCTTTGTTCAGTTTCGTCCTCCTTTTTCCTGCCGCCGCCGGTGGGATCCTGCGAAACGATCCGTGCACCAATCCGAGAATTTCATTTACATTAACAGCTCTCCTTGGAATGCGATCGGTTACGGTTACAGCTTCGAGTATTGGCGATTGAGTGCGAGCGTCAAACTAGGTTGTAGTTGAATAGTTCAAAATTTTACGGTGGAAGATGAATATTTTGAGGGAATTAGTATAAGGGCAATAGTGTAGTAGGCTAATGGGGATTTGGGAATTTGGGGATATAGGGATATAGGGATATAGGAGTATGG
Source organism: Megachile rotundata (assembly GCF_050947335.1). NCBI lineage: Eukaryota > Metazoa > Arthropoda > Insecta > Hymenoptera > Megachilidae > Megachile > Megachile rotundata. The sequence continues at coordinate 15,114,879 of NC_134983.1, forward strand.
GAATTTGGAGATATGAGTACTAAAGAGATATGTGAATTTGGGAATTTGGGGATATGTGGACTTTGGGATATGTGGATTTGGCGATATGTGGATTTTGACATATGTGGATTTGGATATATGTGGATTTGGGGACATGTGGATTTGGACATATGAGGAATTTGGGACATGTGGATTTGGGGATATGTAGATTTGGGGGTATGTGGATTTGGGGGTATGTGGATTTGAGGATAAGTGGATTTTGGGACATGTGGAGTTGGAGATATGTGGAGTTTGGGATATGTGGGTTTTGGGATATGTAGATTTTGGGATATGTGGATTTTGACATATGTGGATTTGGATATATGTGGATTTGGGGACATGTGGATTTGGACATATGAGGAATTTGGGACATGTGGATTTGGGGATATGTAGATTTGGGGGTATGTGGATTTGGAGATAAGTGGATTTTGGGACATGTGGATTTGAAGATATGTGTATTTGGAGATATGTGGAATTGGGAATACGTGAATTTGGGAATATGTGGATTTGGGAACATGTGGTTTTGGGGATATGTGCACTTAGGAATATGTATATTTGCACATATGAGGATTTGGTGACAGGAATTTGAAAATACAGAGATTTAGCACATAGAGATATAGGTATATGAGGATTTTGAAAGTTCTACAGTAATGCACTAATATAGCAGTACACTAATAACGCACTAAGCGTACCACAATCTCCCTACTAAAAACCAAAATCCAAAATAAATTTCAGCCTAAAAAACTCTTAAAAAATAACACCCGAATCACTAAATAATGAAAAACAGCAATCTTCGAAAGAACAAAAGAAAAAAAATACGTCAATCACGAATTTAATTGTGAGATTCGGTTTCGAAAAACATGCAATTTCCTCGGGCCGAACGAATAAAGTACGGAAAAAAGATTCGCCGGTCGAAGTAGTCGAAACCACAGCGGCATAAAACGAATTAACAAAAGTAATCACCGAGGGCGATTAAAGCTGTCAGCCGTACGGCAACAAGCAAATTGCTACGAGCGAATTATTCGCGTTGACCAACGAGCGAACGAACGGACACGTTCGGTATCGATCCTTTCGATATTTCCAGGCTACTGGCAATCACAGATTGCACCTAAAGGGCGTGTTGCGTATCTGCATCGATTCGTTTACAGACCGGATGTTAACACCTAGCCGAATACGAATCGATATGCCACAAGCCACAGATCGTAAATATCTTCCAGCTCGTAGGCGCGTGGACACGCGCGCAAACATCGAACGGCTCGATCCACGAAAACGTGCGAAACCGACACCAAAGTCGCGGTTTTAATGCAGCTTGCGTGCCCGATCGCATACCGCACACGAAAGCTTTACAAGCTCGCCTATATTAGTTACTCGTACGCTTTGCGCGTGTTTGTTTCATTCGCTCGCCTGGTAGTTTGGCTAATTTGTGTAATTAGAACGTGCACGTTCGAGCGGTTCGAGTACCGTTTTATTTACCCTAATACATTTTTAAATTCTTATGAGATTTTTTACATTCTTATTGGGGATTTATGTGGTGACTTCTGTAGAGGCTGGAATTTTTAAATAGAGGTTTTGTATAATTGTATGAGGGTCATTCCACAGCAAATTTATCACTTTTGGGCATCACCATTTTGCTCTAATCAAAATATGTTGTCGTCCATGTGAAATTAGGGGGGGTTTAAGTCATCATTTTGCCGGTTTGGAAGTTGTTAAGGAATAACAAGCTTTCAAAGTTTGCCACTTTTGCCCAATTTTGCGAAAATAGACTTCACTTACTAATTTTTTTCTCAGAAACTACTCAACCGATTTAGCTACGTTTTCTTTTGTTCTATTCCTGAAGGATTGGGCTATTTTAAAATATTTTTTTTAACACCAACAATTTGTCATAAAATGACGTAAATTTTAAACAAATTCTTCTTTTGAAAAAATTCTCACATTTTCCAATGTACCTCTAGTATTATAACGATGATAAAAATCACAAGTACTAGCTAACAAAGAAACAGTATAATAATGCAGTATCATAGTAAAACAGTGGAATGATAAAACACCGCCATAACCATGAAACTGTAGAGTAATCATCACAGAAAGTAATAAACATCCCTAGAATATTAACGTCCTTCGAATAAGAAAAAAGTGGGTCGAAAAAGGATCTCATGAATATTTGTTCCACAAAAGGAGAGAAGCTTACGCAAACAAATTCGTAGGGTTAGAGCTGCCATCAAGTCGGAATTCCCCTGTGACTATAACGTAGAATGAATTCAAGAAACGCCACGTAACCTTTTCTGCGTGCAATGTTTCGTCCAGTTTCTTTACGGTTATGCGACCACGTGGATCGAATAAGTAAACGTGCCGGTCGAGAATAATTGACGCGAAAATTATGACGCGGTTGCTACCAAACGAGGGCGTAAACAACGCCCGGGACATCGTGCGAACAAAGCCGATGACAGAAAAGAGAAATGCTGGATGTTTCGTACCCGTTAATCACTCGGATAACACCGACATCACGTTACGCCGCGAGATTAATTAACGTTGCAAGACAGCCTGAAGTTTGGAGACTATTAAGAATGCCGCACTAAACTATCTCTCCATGTTTGTAATCAGCGGTGTTGGGTTCATTTATATTCTGCGAATTTTTCTCTCTTACTCGTAAATTGTAGTTTTTTTTTACTTCTGTAATTTCGTACTATTAATAAAATTCAGCTTTTTATTTACGGAACAAAATGGTGGATTTTAGATTTTCGGTTATGAAAATTATTAGGTACCTTGTCGAAATTTTAACTTTCAGAAAGATGGAGAGTCACGAGCTAGTTTATATATTATTCACTGTCTATTTTTATCATTCAAGTTAAATACAAATGGTCATTAAAGGTCCATATATTTTGAGGTAACTGAACTGAATTTAATGCAACTTCATCGATGGTCAAGATGTTGAAATAACCTAACCTAGAATTCTCTATCCAGATGCATTATTCACACTTAACTAATTGCTACAATATTAAAAAATGTTATGTACACTTTGCATTTGGAGATGCTAGGTTGCGTAGATTGCAATGAGAACTGAACTCAACATTCAGTTGCGATGTAAATACGAGTCTGGCTTGTCACATGTGAACTCTGGTGTGAGTCACGAGTATGTCACAGTGTTATACAACAAGAGGTTAATATACTACAGTCATATTAGAATTGGACATTAAACTACAATGTTCTAGGTAGTTGTACCTTCACACCCAACCATATGAAGGCAATATTAAGCTACATTAAGACAAACAAAGAAGGTTCAGATGTTAGACATGCTTTGTATTTATAAATCCTTGATAGTGCAGGTTATAATGAGAACTGAACTCAACATTCAGTTGCAATGTAAATACGAGTCTGGCTTGTCACATGTGAACTCTGGTGTGAGTCACGAGTATGTCACAGTGTTATACAACAAGAGGTTAATACACTATAATCATATTAGAATTGGACATTAAACTACAATGTTCTAGGTAGTTGTACCTTCACACCCAACTATGTGAAGACAATGTTAAGCTATGCTAATCTATAAAGTCAAGACAAAGAAGATTAAAATGTCAGCTACATTTTGCACTTAGAGATACTTCATTCAACAGATTGCAGTCAGAATTGATCCAAAAATGAATCAAGATGAAAATGTTTGACTTGCAGTATTACAGTTAAAGATTGAAAATTGAAGTATGGAGATTTGCGTACAGCTTTGAACTCTTCATTTCTCTGTCCATGGAAAGATTACACTTATCGTGGAGGTCGTACCTCAATCTCTCTATTTCGAGATAAACGATGCCCGAGGCATCCGTTTTATCGATCTATCCGCAGTTTCCGTCGGATTAGGTTTCGAACTCTTCTTTTAATCTTCGATAAAGTGGCTAGGTTGTTCTACAAGGGGTCCGATGACGAAGAGTGGACCGAAGCGGACGTGGTGCTTTGCCAGAGGTGATTTATTTCCGTTTGTCCTCCGGCAATCAGTCTGGGAACACCTTCAAGTAAAACGATCGCGTTCGATCGTCGGCAAAATCGATCAACGATCGTCCATGTCGTTTCCGCCCACGTCGTTTGATTCTCGTTTCGCGAAAAATCTCTTGCGTGAAACCCCGCACTCCTATTTTTGTTCGTTTTTCTTTCGATTCGTGAAAGTATTCGCGAAATCCCGCCAGCAAGGGGATTCATTAAAGTTCACCGAATGATAACTTTCGCGGTATGAACGCCGCGCGAAATTATTTGCTCGACCGGACCGGAATAATGAAAGAGCAATAACGCGTGATGCACGGAAGCTCGATATGCGGCTAATGAAATAACTTTTTAGCTTGTTTGTATAATTCCTGGCGAAATCAGTTTGATGTCTGGAATACCGATGCAGCTGCGAGTAACTGAAAACGATGTTTATGAACGTACAAACGCCCGAACGGCATGAATCGAGTTCGAGATTCAATATTGAAACATTCAATATACTGATAGGTTGAAAGACTCGTTCGATGCTGTTTTCACGATGTATCTCGAGCCTTCGTACCTATGGATAGAATCGACGTTGATCGATGAAACGAATGAAAACGAAGGAAAATCTCTCGTCGAAAGCTCGATGGCTTTCCTTCGAACGATCGAGGTCGCTACGGAAAATTTACTTCCAAACGTGTACACATACAACCTGTTTCATCACGCGTGTCACGGCGCGATGTTTACTGGTAATCGTGTGAAATTTTTAAAGTGTACTTTTCTACCTCGAGGAGTTTGTGAATTCAGATATTGTGAAATTGGAAAATTTGCAACGTTTATACTTAGATGTTTAGATAGTCGATAATTTATTTTTAAATATAATATTTTGGTGACTTTGGTACATATTTATTGATCCAGCTATGTATACATGAAGGACGAAACTGTATAATGAAAGGAAATTGCAAACTACAGAAGAGGTAGAACAAGGCTTGAGTATACAATAAAATAACTTAATTAAGCATCGACTTCATTAATACATTATTCATTATAACATCATTCATTAAAAGTTAGGGAAAGTTTCATTCTTGGAGACAAACCATTTTCTGATGCTCCTGCAGTAAAATCTCTGCGAATTTTTGATGAATCTCGATGAGCAGAAATTGTTGAAAATATTCATGTTTACCAACTTAACATCTCATGATTAAATCGGTGTAAAGAGAAATTTGAATGTAATAGAACAGAAGTTATGAGGTTCAAAATATGAGTACAAAATCAATATTCTTCCAGATTGATACATTTGTCAAATGATACATAATCTTAAAAGTCTATCACGATATTTCAATATTTAAGATTCATCGCTTTCACAGTGGCATACCCCACATCAGAACTCGGTATTTTCTTAGAAGTTCCCCAAGTCCTATGATCGAAAATTTTAAGCTAAAGATCCTCTATCGAATTTCTATAAGTCGAGAATCTCCTCTGAATCGAAGCCGGAGACCGATGAAGTAGAACTCCTGGGGTCTAAAGTCGTGCATATCGAGTCTCGAGAACTACTTTGGGTCAACTCCCATAGCTTTGATATCGCCACGTACAAGGTGTCCCATGAGTCTTGGATCTTCGATATCAAATCCCACAAGTTTTGGTTTGCTTTTAACGTATCCGATGCAACTGTGGTAACCCCAGAAGATAATGTTAAGATGGAGTCTCTACTTGAATTAGTGCTGGAAGTCTCGATCGTATCGACTGCCATAAACACAAAGGAGGGTAATTATCAACTCCCAATACATTACTGCGAATCTACACCTTATACTATGTATAATAGTGTAGATAATATACTATGTATAATAATGTAAAGTAGCGTGAGTAAATAATGGTACAAAGTGTATAAAGACACATGACATTCACAATACTAAGTGTATGGCAGAGCAAATAAGATGAATGACAGGAAGAATTATGTACGAATCAAAACGTTATGCATCAGAATACGTTGAAAAGAACATTATCCGCCTGATGTACGATCGAAATTCCGACGCGTGTGCTTTTACTTCATTTCACCTTTCTGAAAACCATGTATAATGCGCCCTATTGTTCCTGAACGCTGCGATCGATACGAGCCCGTTGCGCAACTTCATATCGTTGAAACGATTTCACCTGTATACGGACGGCTGCAATTCGCTTGCTTCTACTTATTCGTGTTATCATTCCAAGGTTGATTTTAACGGCGATCAATTAAAATCAAACATTTCTGTTTTATAATGTAAGCTTATGTGAATGGATTGAGTTGCAGTTGATGTGTCAATTAAAATGTTGGTTGTCGTTGCAGTGTGTGATCATTTCTTGGTAGGCATTTGGGAGTGTTAGATTTAAGGTCCTTTACATTTGTGACGTGATGGAAGTCTGATATTGGTTGATGTGATGGAAGAAGGGTTTGAAGCTACTTCATGTAAGTGGAGGACTTACTGTATGCAGTGATAGAGTACGTGTGATGCGGATGGAGTATACATGGGTTGTAGAGCTAAGTCTAATTTTAATACATAAAGTAAATTTATAGGTATTTAAGAGTATAAATATGATTTGGAATGAGACAATAATGATACTTTACACTGACAGATAAAGTATCACCATAAAAAATACAGTAGTTGTATCAAACGATGAAATACCACTAGTGATACAATTAATAGTACCTTGCTATAAAGATAAACCTACTCCACATTAATAGTTGCTATCTACATTAATATAACAAACACTAAATCCACCATCAGAAGCGCCTAAAACCACCAAAAAGAGCCTAATGAACCACACGTCGAATCGACAAAGCACTTGAAATATGCTAGCGACTCTAAATTAACGACACTGGTAAAGTTCAGATAGCACAGAGTTTGCGTTATTACTTCGGAGAAATCCGAGAAGGCTAATGATATCAATAACCTCTAGTTAGTATTATTAAAGTAAATCCCACAGTATATTAACGTTATTAAATCCGACTAGCGGGAGAAATCTAAGTAGCAAAGTTCAAGTTGCACTTATAGCATATACTAACATTATTACCGTGAAGAAATAGGAGAAGGCTAATGGTACTATTAACTCCAGTTTGCGCTGTTAGAGCAAACACTAGAGTATAGGACTAATAAGTTTGCCTGAGGAGAGACTAGTTTATCATCTTGTTATCATCACTTTCATATTCTAAACTTTGCTCAATCGTTTATAAGAGTTTAAGTTTCTTACTGAGCTTATATATATAGCAAAATTTTTGTACTAATCTTATTAGCATGTGAGGGTACACGTTCTTCTAACTTTATTTACATACATAGATTCACTCAACACAACAGATTCCACCCATTACTAATTTACTCATCTCTATTTACTCATTAATATTTATAACTCTAATATCAGCTACATTTAACGACAGAAAACATAGATAGCTAATCTTACTATTTCAACCAAGAGATATACGTATTTGTCCTATAAGATCATGTACTACTGTACACACACAGTACACCATAATACACAGTTCCATAACAGGGTTTCGACAGAAATGATGGCCAACCATTTCCTGCTACACATTTGCCAGTAGCGTTTATTGTTTAATACAAAACACATAAAACACGAGATACACGCTAGTGAAAAGGCACTTTCGAATGGTACTAAAATGAAAAGGTCCTAAAATTGGCTTTTACCGGGTACCGATGGTAATCTCGATTGAAAACGTTCGTGCTTCCATGAAGAGGAAGTTTCAGAGGAAATGTGCATTCAACTGAAGTTATTCTACCAACTTCAGAAAATGTGGAAGTCACTTCATATCGCTTACTCTGAGAACTTCTTTAAAGCTTACTCAAACTGGCGTGTCATACTCGACGCGGAGATTTGGTAGATTTTTGTATAGTCACCAGAAATTTGATGAACATGATGTTTGGTGATTTCATGTATTTAAAGATGGGTTACGGAGATCTGTTATAATTTTGTATAGCGATCAGAAATTTTATGTACTTGTACATGTTTGATGATTTCATGTATTTGAAGATAATAGGTTATGAAGATCTGTTACATTTTTGTATAGAAATCAGAAATTTAATGTATTTTTACATGTTTGATGCTTTTATGTATTTAAAGATGATACGGTTTTAAAATGTGGCTGTTGGTGTATTCATATGTGAAAGTCTACATATGCTGCAATCTTTCGACTGTGCATCTCATACGTTGCAGATATATTTGATCTCTTGACAGACATGCATTCGGTACATAAACGTATCTGGTGATAACCAGAAAAGCTTAGGTAAATTCCTGTAAGAGCATAATTAAGTCAGTATGTTAATCGAAAAAGGAGAAATTGAATGGACCCTTTCAATAACTAGTCCACGATTCCATTTCAATATTCGCCGTAGAGAGACTTTCAGTAAATGAAGTACCAAACTATTTCAGCTCCGTCGATTACCAGCTACCGAATTCGGTCAAACATTTCCCGATATTAGATCCTCTAAACGAAATTCGATAATCCCACAGAATGATGCTCCTCGAACACCATGTTCTCGCGCGAGATCCACCTGCAGATCCTCTCCTTTTCGACCCCATACAAACCGTGCGCCCGGTGCCACTTCACACTGACGAGAAACTCCGGGGCCGGAGTCCGCGCGGATTCACGCTGATGCGGGTTCGAAGCCACATAAAAGGCTTTCAGCATGCATCGACCAAGCCACGGACGTTGGCTTCCATGGGGCCAGAGGTAAAGGGGCTAGTGTACGTGTGTACGGGGCGCATGAGATGCGAACGATCGAGTATCTCGATTTCTCTTTGCCGTGGAAACGTTTGCGAATGCTTTTCCGAGGATACACGAAAAGATGGAGGGGGTCGTGTAAGGACGACTTTCGAACGTACCACGTTTATTCCGAACGTCTCGAATCCTTGGCCCTTTGAACGACCCTCGAGACTTTCGACATCGACCCTCCTCTGGCTGATTTTCCCCGAAAATCAACTTGCTCCTTTTCTTCGCTGGTTACAGCCAGCAAAAGTCCATCTGAGATATGATTCCGAGTTTAGGGGACACCTTTGAGGCTTTTCTTCTTCCTCATAAATACAGTACCAAAAGAAATAAATGGTTTCATTTTAAAAGTTCATAGCGACCTAGATAGAAACATAATTTATAAATAAGTTCTGTTTGATGATTTCTAAAAGCTCCAGAAATAAAATAAAATTAATTAAACTATAGTCAAGTAAAACCATTGACATGAAATGAAATATAAAATATGGAAAGATGCAGTACAATAAAATGATTTTCTAGTGAAGGATTTGTTAATGACTGTACATCAGAAATTGGTGTTAAATTGTAGAAGGATACTTGATACAAACATTGTAACTTCAACGTAACATAATCTAATTACAATGTTGTTCATATCAGGAGCTACTATGTGCATGTACTATGCAGACAACACATGAAATGATGATTTCACAGCACATGCGTTATCTGAAATATAGCTAGGCTATCTGTAGTGCCACATCTAGCACATAAATGATGACCGTCGAGATGCGCTACTTTTACGTCAATCATTAATTACCCTCATATTTTAACCGTCACAGGTTCACCTTGATTCTAAAATATCCTTCTGGCGAACGATATTTCTTTTTAATACAGAAACTTTTACAATGTCTGAAGTATGTATGTGGCTGAATGAAAAATTGATCACTTTGTCGAAACATGCTATTGACGATTTCGAATTGTGATTACGTGAAATTACTTTATATCTTTGACAATGTTTGTGTAACAAATTATGCCGTACTCGTGTTCGATCGGTCCTTTGGAAACTCTATCCGTTTCATCGAATCGTCCACTACCGGGTATGATAATGAGGACGAAACGAGGTGTAACGACGTCGCAAAAGGAAATGGTAAAACAATATCGTTGAATCGTATCGACGCGATTGGGTTCCTTTGGGTGCTATCGTATTTATCCTAGAAGGCTTGACAAGCAGACAAAAGTTTCCAGAAAGCCCAATTATCGTAACAACATCATTACGAGATATTTTCTTTGAAGTGTTGACGCCGTCCATTTATTTCAGTATAGAGTTCCCTGTTTTTTTTTGACCTCTTTAACTCTCTTCTGTCTTCGATTCTTTCCCTTAATTTTAAATCTTGACCCTTCGCGATGAACGCTCTCTTCATTTGCTTCCCGACGTTTCATTTACGCGATAGTCACGAAACGCTTCGAGGGACCACTAATAAAGATCGCATTAGAGAAAGCTGCGAGTCTGCTCGTTAATTAATGCAGGGCACACTGATTCCGCCATAATTAAGCGATCTGCGATAATTTCTAGAGCAGCGCCCGTACGTGTTTCGAATACTTGAACCAAGAAGTTCAAGCATTTCTGACGCTCATCAGCTCCCTTCTGACTTTAAATCGACCGGACAACTCCTTAACACGCGCTATTTGCAAATAACTCGTATTTTGAAAATCGAGGAACTCTGCAACTATTTTCAGCGCGTACTAAAATAATTCATCTCGAAAAATAACAAAATTTTATGTGCGAAAAAATTCTTTTGATGACTTTCAGTGGCAAACCTCTAACTTTTGCAACAAGACTTCTGATAAATCTTATAATAAGTTTAGTGACATGTTTTGCAAAAATGCACCTGTTACACATTTCCTCCAAAATTTCTATTTCTTATGCTGTTTATTACGAAACAACACCTTATTGGCACCTTGTCATATTTTATATTATTCTATCATACGACAGTAAATGTTAAAAAGATGTATTTCATTGCGTATCGTATTTATGAAAGAAAGTATAGTATTTAGAAAGAATTTAGTAGTCAAAGTAGACTGATTTAAATATCCGCAGCTCAGTGTCCGATTATTTACCGTGATGCACATAAGTTTTTCCTGGCGGTAAGATTTTTGAATTAATCAGTGCTCAGTCTCAGGAGCACGAACGACGAAAGAGAAGCCGCGTTAATTAAATTTCTTTTACGCTGTAGCAACCAGGTAAGGAAGATCTATCCACGTGGATGAGACGGGACGAGGAAGAACGACGGATATTATAAACGGTCGTTAAACGTGGTGCTCTGGAGGACTGTCATTTGAATTTCGTACGTGACGGTGGCTCGTTCCGCAAGAGAGTTTCCGGTAAATATAATTATAAAGTCCTCGTACAAACGGAACCCTTGCATTTGTGCGAAATTTTTCGACAGAATGATCACAGAGAGATCTGAAGCGCCATTCCGGCTGGAATTCCTTTTACTATAAATCGATGACGTACAACCCATATTTACCTTCCATTCAAATATTCACGAAATTATTTGAGTGTAATTCAAATATTATTCACAAAATTATTTGCACATGATTCAAATATTATTCATAAAATTATTTGCACATGATTCAAATATTATTCATAAAATTATTTGCTTGTCATTCAAATATTATTCGTAAAATTATTTGCTTATGATTCAAATATTATTCATAAAATTATTTGCACATGATTCAAATATTATTCATAAAATTATTTGCTTGTGATTCAAATATTATTCGTAAAATTATTTGACTGTAATTCAAACATTATTCACAAAATTATTTACCTTTGGTTCAAATTTTATTCATGAAATTATTTGCTTATAACTCAAACATTATTTATAAAATTATTTGCTTATACTTCTAATATTATTCATAAAATTGTTTGCTTGTAATTCAAGTATTATTTATAACAATTGTAAAAATGGTCAAGATAAATATTTAGAGTACTCTCAAAGAGAAGTTGTGTTAACCTATAAAAATCATGAGAAAGTTTATTAAAAAGGAATTCGTAAAAACGTTCATCACGAAGGAGACAAAACACAGAGTAAAAACAATATCAACTAGCACGGAACGATCTGAATTGCAGATTAAAAATAAAATCGAAAATAAACACCTGAATCACCAACACAATTTAAAATCGAACAAAGACCAGTTACATCAATTCCGCGGCCGAAGCTCGTCGTTTCGATAATTAGTTCGTATTCATTAATTAACGAATACGTACTGCATCAATTTGCGTACGCTTTAAAAATGTCGGTTAAAATACCTCACGATATTTACAGTTAAAAATCAACAACCGTGGACAGTTCGTAACAGGACGCGGTAAAATTTCGTGAAATCGCGTTATAATTCCGTAAATGCATAAAATCTCGTTTCACCCAAAAATTTCCGCATATCGCTAATTTACCGAGGCGAGGACATGTCACGGGTGATTTTAAAATCGGCGAAACTTTTGCTTCCAAAACGATCGGCCCGAAATCCACGTGCTTGTTCTGGCTGACAGGTTGACACACATGCGGGGGTTCGCCTGTAACGTCGACAACCTTTCATTTGCGATCGTGGTGACGTGTCGTGTTTTCAAAATGTCCGCACTACGGCCGCTGACATCGTCGACTTCTCGAGTGGATTATGTTGACAGCCACGATGAAAGGCGATCAGGAAATTAACTGGACTCACGTCGCTCGAACGTGTCTTGCATACGCCAGTCCTACATCGTTCTGTCATCAATTTCGCTTAATTGCACCTCTTACATTTTCCTTGAACTTGTTTTTCCCGGACGTTCACCGTGATATTCGTTAGTGATATATCAAACTTGCAGATGTACTAGACCGACGTTGGACTGTTATGGAGACATATTGGATGATTTTTTAATTGATGTGTTAGCTTGAATGTCATACTGCAACCTGCCGGACCGCCATTTTGGTCCCCGACCTTTTATACATTATATGTGTAAAAAATATTAACTTCTATGATTTATTTGTCCGGTGTGTCACTTACAACTAATCAGTTACAGTCACAATATTAAAACGAACAAAAAATTGAAATATTATGCAAATAATTAGACTTGAAGCATATTCAAAATTCGAGTAAAATTGATGACAGCAGTAGTACGAGTGCGTCACAAGTCAGACTAAAATTTTGTGACATGAGTCTGCTGATATCTTAATTTTATGTTATTGACTAATATATTAATATAGATGACATACTGCGGTGTTACTGTACATCATTTATTAAATATGATATATTTTATTATTCGTTGTGTCCACAATAATTCATTCAATTTTTAAGGACAGCAAATATTTAAATTCACATAGATGTCACAAAAACAAGCATTGTCAAAATTTCTTAAATAAGAATCTGTCTAACAAGAAGGATAAATTTCGGCAACGATATAATAAGAAAGAACAGATTCAATTACGTGTTATCAAAGACCGCCAGATTAATCCACTACGATATTAAATCTCTCTGCAAGATCTTGGCAAGAAATCTCTCATTTTGCTAGGCAAACTGTAATGATCCACGAGCCTAATAATAACGTGCATGGTCAAGGTCTTTTTGTACATACTCCAGGTAATTTGAAGTGCTCATGAAACATGTAGACCGAATGAAAAAGCAACATTGGATGGAGGAAAAAATTATTTCGCCCATTTTTCACCGCCAGATGAAAGTCAAACAAATTCGTATTCTCTATCACACGCCTTAATTAAAAGTTTCATCGATATATAAAATTGAATGAAAGCAATTAAAACGAGCGGAACATGGGTGCCGTTATAGCCGTGCTTCATGCCGAATGCACAGGAACTCAATCATGCAGCTTTCACATTTTTCATACCCTTCCGCGTGTTAACAACAATCGCAGATAGGAATCGATCAGGATTCTGTGGCATTAATAAAAATTCGATATAATAAGTATCGCGTTGAATAAAACACGCTCGAAAATTGGACAGTGAAAGAGCGACGCCGTAGAAGTGTTCGGTGTATTCACCTACATAAAGGTAGTTCGAGTTGTGTGAGACGTGTGATATCATTGTACAACGGACAGATTTTTCCCTATTTCCGGACGAAGATGCGAATCGAAATTGCGGCTGAAAGAGAGAACACTTCAAAAGGGATCAATTATCAGAAAAATTGAAGTCGAGATAAATTCAAAACAGAATATAACGGCGATTTAATGTAACCTAATCTAACCAGCAATTATATTAGCATCAATTACGAACAGGAAAGAATAACAAGGAGTAGGTAAGCAGAAAACATTGCGAATCGTAAATTATGAACTTGCGAGTGTCTGGAATTTATCTTTCTTTTTCGTCGAAAGAAGAGTGACAAAGAAGAAAATAAAAAAGAAACAATTCGTTCCGAGAGAAAACGTGTTTGAAGTAAAGGAAAATGTTCTGAGGAGATGAAAGAGATGAATATTAAGAAGAAGCGAAACGAAGAAATTGAAGATATTGGGGAGGAAAACAAAAAAGGGATACAAAGTAAATTTGCTTCGGTGGAATTTAAAAAGTTAAATTCCACGAATAAAGAGAAATACAATTGTATATAGGACATTCCATTCATGTTTCGTTGAATATTGGAGAAACGGGGATAGAAGGGAACGTTCCTGTGCTACAATATTTGCTACTGATCTTTACATATTCCAGCGAAATATTAATTTCATGCGTATTGTTACTTATTATGGACGTAGAGGAAATGGACGGTAGATTAATTTTTTCTTTCACATGTTTTACTTTTTTACTTTTTATAAAACGAGACGAGTTATGCTTTAAATAAAACAAGATATTTTAAACAAAATATTAATTGTAGTAAAAGAATACATCTGCAATTTACAATTTATATGATGAATTTGTTAATTCATTTTTATGAAGTTACAAAAAAAAAAATGAAAGTTAAATGCACGTATTGTATTGCATCTCAAAGTGCATTTTATTGTCACCTATCAAAAAAATGAAGTACCTGTTCAATTTTAATTATTTATCTCGAATAGTGGCTAGACTAATCAATGCTTACTAAATTACAAAAAAGAAACGAAAGCTAAGTGCATGCATTGTATTGCATCTCAAAGTCCATTTTATTGTCACCTATCAGAAATATGAAGTACCTGTACAATTTTAATTATTTATCTCGAATAGTGGCTAGACTAATCAATGCTTACTAAATTACAAAAAAGAAACGAAAGCTAAGTGCATGCATTGTATTGCATCTCAAAGTGCATTTTATTGTCACCTATCAAAAAAATGAAGTACCTGTTCAATTTTAATTATTTATCTCGAATAGTGGCTAAACTAATCAATGCTTACTAAATTACAAAAAAGAAACGAAAGCTAAGTGCATGCATTGTATTGCATCTCAAAGTGCATTTTATTGTCACCTATCAGAAATATGAAGAACCTGTACAATTTTAATTATTTATCTCGAATAGTGGCTAGACTAATCAATGCTTACTAAATTACAAGAAAGAAACGAAAGCTAAGTGCATGCATTGTATTGCATCTCAAAGTGCATTTTATTGTCACCTATCAAAAATATCAAGTACCTGTTCAATTTTAATTATTTATCTCGAATAGTGGCTAGACTAATCAATGCTTACTAAATTACAAAAAAGAAACGAAAGCTAAGAGCACGTATTGTATTGCATCTCAAAGTGCATTATCGTCAGTTATCAAAAATATGAAGAACCAGTATAATTGATTATTTCGGACAGTAACTGGACTTGACTAACCTTTTTGAACTTAAAAGAAGGTACATGTGACCTCATATTAAACATGTGAAATTTCAAAAGGCTGTTTAACAAAAATCATACAGAAATTTCAAATCTAAAAATGTGGATCCGAAGATAAAATTGAGGTAAATTAATCCAAGAAGCTTGAGAACAGAAAATTTTCGTGTGTAACACGTAACGTGTCAGGGAACTAACATTTGACGCAGCACTTTTACGGATCACGGTGATCTATCATGGTTCTGACACGGTATAAATTATTCGTTACTGTAAGAGGCAAGGAAACGCTGGCAGCTGGAAATGCTCGATGCTGGGTAATCAGAGTTCGCGGAGCAGAGATGGTCTCCGGGTACTACTCGACACGTTTCACGGTATTCCGAGATATTTTACCATAAAATTCATGAATCCGTAAGGGCAAAAGGACCAGTGAAAGGATAATTATCGCGTAGAGGGCAACTGAAACGCGGCGCGAAATAAAAGACGGTAAGCTACTTAAGGATAAACTTTTATTTTTTGCGTCTATCAAAGAAAATGCATTTCGTGCCAATAGATCTAAAAAGAAAGAACGGAATCCGCGTTAATTAACGCCGACAAACAAGATCTCGAGGAGAACGATCTCGTTAGAACGTCCCGGAGATCTTTACACCGTAAAAGAGATTAATTGAAGAACCAACCGGTTTCGAGAATAATTCGCGTAATTAGAAATTCGCTGGTGTTTCTGCCAGGCAGATATTTTTCCCGGCGATTCAATGAAATTATCGCGATATCGTCTTCTCGTTAAAACGTTTTCTCGATCGAAAGGTTTCAGTTCTTACAGAAAAGCGAATTGCTTTCTCTCTGTAGGTATTCTTTGTGCAGCTTTGAAATTTAGCGAATGCAGCTTTGATAGATTCGGCAGAGACGATTAATTCTCTTGTTTTGTAAAATTGTCTACGTTCATTTTTATTCGAGAAGTAGCTTCTGACGAAACAGGTAAATTCGACAAACGTTCTGACTCCGAAAGCATCTGGGAACATTTTAGTTACCTTTTTAGTTTTAAATATCGACATTTTTAAATGACCACACTTTTGAACTTTAGTTTAAAAACTAGACACCTTGGAAACATAAAAGTTTAGTAATTTGGAAGTTTGAAATTTCTAAAGTCATCTCTTCCAATTTCCAAATCTGTGAATTTTTAAACTTGATACTTTTACACAATAAAATTAATAAATTTACCGATTGTCAGTATACATAACATTTTTATCAGAAAATATTTTTACCAAAATTAATTTCATCAACTTAATCTTACAAAAAATATACTTTATCTGTGTCTAAAGTAAAGAAAAGTGGCATGTGTTAATTTTCACATATTTAAAATATCCACATCCAAAGTCCATAAT
Organism: Megachile rotundata; assembly: GCF_050947335.1. Lineage (NCBI taxonomy): Eukaryota > Metazoa > Arthropoda > Insecta > Hymenoptera > Megachilidae > Megachile > Megachile rotundata. Next base: position 15,131,719 of record NC_134983.1, read on the forward strand.
ACAGCTATTAAAGAAGTGAACGAATTACCAAGCTATTGTATGCGAAAGGGAAAATTATTTCATTCACACCTGTCTTTCTCACACACTGACCTATGACAATGGCTCCATGTACGTTTCCAGTATTCCGTCCTTGCATTCAACGTGCCGTTCGACGGCTTAATGGAACATCCCCAAAAATCGCTTCAATTAACCGGCTCTAATTGAGACCAGAAAAATCAGTTCAATTGGAGACTGCGTGTACGCTTTAATCGACGCTATTTTAATCTTCGCTCGCAATTTGCAGGATGACCACCGCGTGCACAGTAATGCAAGCTTTTTCGTCGCTGGTTACTGTCGTAACGCGATCGAACTGTTCGATCGAGTATGGAGAATCAACGATGCTAATTAAAGGTTCGAAAAAGAACGATAGTTCGATATCAACCTTATATGTGTGTTTTTTTGCTGGTTTTTTACCGTAATGTGGGTTACTGGTGGGTGAGAATGTTTTTGGAGGAGTTAAATGTATATTGGATCTGGATTTTGGAGAATTAGGTTTATTAATTTTAGAGTTACTTTCTTAGTTAATGAGTTTTTGAATTTTTTAATTTCAAGGTTGACAAATTTTGAGGTCCTTAAATTTTTTATGTGTTGAAATTTGTAGAAGTAGAAATTTTTTAATTCTCAAATTCCCAAATTCCCAATTTCTCAAATTTCCAAATTTTCAAATTTCCAAATTCCCAAATTCTCAAATTTCCAAATTTCCAAATTCCCAAATTCCTAATTTCCTAAATTTCTGAAACCCATATCCCCGAATCCACATATCCCCAAATCCACATATCCCCCAATCCACATATCCCCAAATCCACATATCCCCAAATCCACATAACCCCAATTCCACATATCCTCGAATCCACATATCCGCGAATCCACATATCCCCGAATCCACATATCCCCGAATCTACATATCCCCAAATTCACATATCCCCGAATCCACATATCCCCGAATTCACATGTCCCCGAATCCACATATCCCCGAAACCACACATCCCCAAATTCCCATATCCCCAGTTCCATATATCCCCAATTCCACATATCCCCAATTCCACACATCCCCAAATTCCCATATCCTCAATTCCACATATCCCCAATTCCACATATCCTCAAATCCCCAAATCCCCAAGTCCACATATCCCCGAATCCACATATCCCCGAATCCACATATCCCCAAATCCACATATCCCCAAATCCACATATCCCCAAATCCCCAAATCCCCAAATTTCCAAATACAAACCCTAAAACTTCACCCATTCCTCTTCCAAATTCACCAAAAGCATATTACAACTATTACAAAGTTCCACTGCAAGAGATCTAGGGTGTCAAAAATATACCGGATCAAAATTCGCTCGATCTTACTTGCGGGAGATTATCATTTCAATCCATTTCGTCGACGCATCTGAAAGTTCTTTGATTGATGTCCGTGCTCGAAGTTTGCGTCAAAAGGAAAAATAAATTATCTGCTTAATCAGCTCGTTATATCTTGCGCCATAGTTGTCGATCGATAATGATCGATGGGTCCTATTGTTCTCGAGTTTACTCGCTTCTGCAATAGAAACTGTCCTATTACTATCGCGGAAAACTGCTTAAGGTTATAGAATTGCGAATCATGAAGGAAAGTTACGTGGTCGCACGTAAAGGTTAATTACAATCAAAACGATAACGTGTGATAATGTTTTTTAGCTTATAGAGTTAGGTTATAACGAGAGGATCAGACCTAGGTCCAAGTTTCTATCCACATAATAACATGACATTTTTAATTTCATTTCTGGTTCTTACTTTTTAGGTTAATTTAGTTTAGGTTAGTTTAGTTTAGTTTATATAGGTTCAAATTAGTAGGTTCTTTACCCGAAGCAGCAATAACAGCTACAGAGTCATTACACCCTGTAGAATTATTACTGTTCATTATTACTCTCATCTGTTTTCCAGAACCCTTAATTCTAGTAGTAGAATCCCTTATTTTCAGTTTCTTACAGTTTCTTTAGCTTTAGTTGCAGTTTCCTTATGTAGAAACATTGCTTGGATTACTTGCTAGGATTACTTGACCACTTTCAGGAATATCTGTTTTGAGAACACACATGTACATACATCACTGAAAGGTACACTTGGTACCTAATAGTAACGATTTACTAACGAATTCCTGTAACTATGAATAGTTGGGAACTGTTTGTCTCACCTTTGACAGCAAAAATAGTACTTCCACACCTAGCTGTCATCTAGGTGTTTATGTAACATAAACAGTCACGACAGACACGAAATCGTTCAGTTCTGATTGAATACATGTACTCAACATTGAACACGTGTAGATGCGTACACGTAGATACGTGTGGGAACATGTAGATAAATACAGGTACGTGTAGACACATATAAGTACGTGTAGATACATATAGACACATGCAGGTACATGTCAATATGTGTACACACAAGAGATTTACTCCCAAACAACATCAAACATAAGTACCAAACATGTCCCCATATATTCCTGTCCACCAATAAAAATTAGGATTTCATTAAATTATTATTTATTCATAAAAATCGTAGTAGGTATCTAAACATGTACGAAGCGATCAATCACTCCGTATCGAACAATAGATCAGAGCGTCAAAAAGTTTTTCCTATGGGTTCGCTGTTCCCGATGGGAAACGAATGAATAATGCAGATTCTCAGACGTACCATATACCCCGGAGAAATCTTTCGTTTCACCATAGCTAGACAGAAATCTACGGTAGTCCGTCGAGACAGGTGGTCTTCGCTCGTGACGGAATTCCTCTTTGTGACGGTGGTATCTTTTCAAAGAGCGTACCAGGAGATGTCAAAGTAATATCGTCACTGAGATACGAACATAACGTTGAAACGCGCATTCGCGTTTGATGCAATTTGTACACGTACGTTTCTGTATACGCTTACTTCTGCTACTCTGCACGAATCTATGGAGGCTTGCTTTAACCCCTTAATTCACGATTTTCGGGGACGAAGCTAATTATTACTGGGATGAGGTGCCAAAATTCTGAAACCTGCAAATGTGGTAATTCGAAAATTTGGAAATTTAAAAACTTGAGAACTGTGAGATTGAAGATTTAGAAATTTGAAAATTTCTTTATGTAAAAAGTAAAAAGTTGTAATCTCCAAAAATTTGAAAAATTGAATTTTAATTTGAGAGCTTGAAAATATGAAACTACGATAATTTTATATCTTGAGAACCAGTGTTCTCGAAAAATTAAAAGCTGGATAAAAAGGCTTGTAAACTCGAAAGCTCGAAAGCCAGAAAATTCAAAAACCTGAAATAAGTTTGAGAGGGTGAAAATTTGCCAAATCGCAATTGAGGAAAATTGCAGATTTTCGCAAATAATTTGTCGTCTACGTCACGACAGAACAGAGACGAGAAATTCCAAATTTTCTTAATCGACCACGTCCCGACAGAAGCATCCCACGCCTAATCGAGAAGCATTATTATTCGCGTCGCGGCTAAAATCGATATAGCGTAGAGGGGAGCGATGCGTGGCAGCGTTAATTACGGAATATTACCATGCTCTCGACGTTCAAGCCGCTTCATTCGCGTCTCTATCCATCCTTATCCAACCTTATTTCACCTGGTAACTCTCTCTTTCTCGTTCGACTTTCCCCATCGCTGAATAACCCGGTCGCGACAACAGCCTCACGGATGCAGTGCATGCATATGCATTAACGTCGCGCCGATGCAAATAGTATGCAAACGACGTGTGGCAAAAGTAACCGTGTTACGAAAATCTCCAGCCCTAGCCTGATTTCATCCTAACCCTCTGACCCTCGAGTTAACGCGTTTAATACTACAGGGCTTATCGGTAATTGATGCTGAAATTTTATCAAATTATTTCCGCTAGAGATACCTGCATTTTCGGTATCCCTAATAGTGCGTTCAGAAATGCATTTTATTCATCATTTTTGTTATTATGTATATTGGATAAAAATTTCATTATTTTATTAACATTTATATCGTTATTGATATTTAATCGAATACTGATATTTGACGGTGTCATTGATGCTCAATTATGGATTGATTTTTAACTCTGTCACACATATTTAATTGAATACTTAATTTTGCTATTGATATTTGATTAAATATTTAACTGTCATTGCAAAGGGCAAGGTGTAACATATTAATTATTTTGGCTTGAACTTCTATAATCCACTTAATTCAACTAAATGGAGGCTCTGATTTCTTTTCATATTCTGTAACCTGCACTTGCAACGTCCCACGCAATAATTCGAAGGTAAATTTTGAAGTTTGTTACGTCGACGAACTTTTCTAAAAGCACTTTTGGCACGAGCATAATTCAATTTTACGAGTTAAAGTCAAAATATGATCGTGGTAGTTTCGGAGCGAGTGTTTTTCCATTGGAGCTTGTGTAACGCGATAATTTTTAACTCTGTCCCCGGATTCATCGAATTTCGCTGGCAAAGTCCCTCTGTTGACAAAGCTTGTGGAAGGCGAAAGAAAGGGTGAATTTGTAACCTCTTTCCAAAGAAGCGTCGTGGATCTCGTAATTAGCGGTTCGATTTTTCTTCTTTCTTTCCTTTTCACCTCCTTTATTTCGTTCGCCTTTCAGGAAACTTGTGTCGCTCCTTTTTCGCTCGTGTGGTTTGCCCCACGTGCCTCGAATGCGACCACCAAACTTTCGCTCTAATGGCGAACAGTGGTCGACCACTTTTTCCCCATCCGACGAGATGTCTGGACCGATTTAAAATCTATTAAACGAGAATTCTGTAAATTTCAATAGAAAGTTTCGCCGATAAAATAAATACTCCCTTTTTCGTGCCACGACGGCGACCATTTATCTTCCCGTTAAAATGGAACGATTTTATTTCGAAACTGTTTTGTTCGCCGGACCGCGCAGATTTTATTCGGAAACGATACGAACGGAAAGTGTTACGTTTTTAACGGAATAATTATTTGCAGAAAGCGATACGCTCGCAAGTTCCGTAATTAATCGACGCAAGTTTTATTAGCGTCGCGTTAGAACGCCCGGGAATAATTAAGCATAATTTAAGAAGTTAATCCTCCCGCCATATTGTCGCGTTCGGACACCATGAATTTTCGGTAATTAGTTTCTTTAATCCACCGAATGGTACATTAATTAAGCCAACATGAGAAACAGCGTCTGGAATGTTCGCTGTAAATTGTGGAAGTAAATTTCTCTCTCAATTTTTATTTTACCAGAAAAATATTTTATATTACGAAGTAAATTCTGACAGTATTATTATAATTGACTTAGTGAAAACAGGATTAACTATTATTTCATGAGGGAAGTTTCACAATTTCAAGATTCTAATTTTAACATTGTAGTCGAGTTAGGAAAAAATTTGTCGCTTATTGTAATTGAATGAAATTAATCATGAAATTAGTGATGGAGAATGTATCGATGTGTGATATATCGATGTTTTACGTTATGATATATTATGCGTCGATGTGTAACGTGTCGATACATAGCGCGTAGATATATTACGTGTCAAAATATAAAACGCATAAAATAAAACGCATTGAAATACTACGTGTCGAAATATTACGCGACGTAATATTACGCGTCGAAATACTGCGCGACATAATATTACGCGTGGAAATATTACGCGTGGAAATACTACGCGTTGAAATACTACCCGTTGCAATGCTACGCGTCGAAATATTATGCGACGTAATATTACGCGTCGAAATACTACGCGACATAATATTACGCGTCGAAATATTACGCGTGGAAATACTTCGCATCGAAATATTACGCGACATAATATTACGCGTCGAAATATTACGCGTGGAAATACTACGCGTCGAAATATTACGCGACGTAATATTACGCGTCGAAATACTACGCGACGTAATATCACGTGTCGAAATATTACGCGTGGAAATACTACGCGTCGAAATACTACCCGTTGCAATGCTACGCGTCGAAATATTACGCGACGTAATATTACGCGTTGCAGTACTACGCATTGCAATGCTACGCGTCGAAATACTAAGCGTTGGGATGCTACGCGTCGGAATATTCCGTGACGTAATATTACGCGTTGCAGTACTACGAAATATTACGTCTCGCAATACAACACTGCGAAATATTAGGCGCAGATATACAATACGACCTTACACTAATAATTGCAATACAACGCAACACGTACACGTGTTCACATATAACATATAAAAATCATACTAATAACAGTAATAAATTATATGTTTATAATTAACATATTAAATAAGCGTACTTATAATAGTAAATTATCGTCATAATCTATTACAAAACAATACAAAAGCCTCATAATGCAAAAGTCCACCTTTCTTCTCATCGTGAAATTTTCCAGGTAATCAGATTTGAATAACAAAGGATATGTTATCTACCTTTATTTAGCATAGTATGCTGTGTCTGATATTGTCTACCGGACAATCGAAAGTTTTATATTAAAGCAAATTAATTGGCATCGAAGTGAATTATGGTAATATGGGAGATATTGAACAAAGATATAAAATGCTTAATAATCCAACAGAGAATCTCGCTTCATATTCTATAGGAATTCCACGATACGTTGTGTTATAAATCGCATAACTGGAATTCTGTTCCAAAAAGCAATACGCTCCGTCTGTCATTTGCTCTTACGAATCTCGTTTATTCAGCAATTTCGATCAACTAATGGAATCTCTGTTGAACAATAATTTATCACTTGTTACGAAGTTGCTACTAGCAGTTGCTCCATTTGTAACTTCTACCTCCCACTCTCTCCAATAGTTTGATTTCATACGAAATTTAATTTCAAATTGTACAAACTTACAGCAGACACTTGCAGCGTTTACAGTGCAACGCTTTTCGCGACAGATTGAATGTGTGCAAAATTACATTTCGAACCGTGGAACTTAATTTAGTTCTTGTCCGTCATCTCCGTTTATAAATGAAATTTCGTTGTCACATACGATTTCGAAGAAATCATATAATGCAACAGCACAACAGACTGAATTTATATTAAATTTATAACGTAATTTACTCCTCATCCATCGGTTTCATTTGTAATTTAAATTTTATTACTGCATACTAATTCCACGAAATTGGATATTATAATTACACAAAATTTTCTCTTCATCAAAATGGAATTTTTATAAAATTAACCCGTTTAATTCCAATAATTTTCATTTATAATTTAAATCCTGACGTTGCACGTTAATTCCAAGGTGTACAGAATGTTTTTCAATAGAGAGAAGTACGATATTAAATTTTGAAGCGCGGTCCATCATTTCCCTCTACGATTCGAATTTGATTGTTACGCATAGATTCAAAGGAAGCGAATGCTCAAACTATTACCGACATGGAAACGTTCCCGGTTAGATATGCGGTTAGGCTTGAATTATGAAAATTTAGCATCGACCGATATCGATTCTCATTCCAGTAACAATTCGAGAACATTTACACACTAATAACAGTATACCCACAATCGAAAGGAGGTTAATTTCGCAACTGACACGTACGTTATACATTGCCTTGCATGTTTGACGCAATTGCCATTAGTTGCAGACAATAGAGAACTGTGACTGAAAATGGCAAATACATACTGTTGTACGATATGTCTGGCAGTGTTACAGTTCTCTGTGGTTATCCGATAGCGACTGTTACAGAGACTGAGCAACATTATTACGTTTATAATTGTTATTCGATGTTCGGCTGCTTGCAAATATTTCACAATCTTCGCACATACGTGTTAATACGTCCACCATAGAAATACATACAGTAAGGCACATACGTAACAGTAGAGGTGACAAGTGGTGACGTACGCTATGAGAATGCACGTGTGCATATGCATGTGTACATATATACACACATATGTGTACGCACGTGTTGGAGTACGTGTATTCACACATGTGTGGAGAGCAAAGGATATTGGACGGTGACGCATTTAACCCGTGCCAGATCAATGGCTTCAAATTTTGAATAATTATATAATTAGTGAGATCAACTATAAATAACTTCGTTAATATAAAGAATATAATATACATATTTTATATCTGCGACTGTGAGTATTTTCAAAAACTTCTTCCATTCTTTCCATTGTTTTCTTACTCTTAATTAGATGTGTAAATGTGGATGAATTCATGAATCTCTGAACATGACTGACAGATTAAATGAATGAAAACGAAGAAGAATGGAGCTATGACAGAAGAAGAATGAAGTCCTGTAGAATCCATGACACGAAATTACGGCGTGACTGAGTTCAAGCACTTTTGCTGAGGTCGGCAAAAACTCAAATGTGACATAAATTAATGGTAATAAAAAGTAAGTCGTGTTAAAAAGTGTACAACGCACAAAGTTGCAAAGCAGACTACATCTGATATACCATTTTCAGAAAATCCGCTGATTAAAAGTGGAATAATAGAGCCCAAAATAGAGCCATCTAAGAATGGTACAGAAAAGGGGAATCTCCGGTGCACCAGTTTCGAGTTCCTGTGAAAACTTGAATGAAACTTTGAGTGGCATTGTCATTTGGAATATTAGGCTTAAAAGAAGGGACAATTCATTCTCGAAATAAAGGAGCTGAACTCTCCGTCTATCAGCGTGACGATTCAAGTCAGCTGCCACATTGTCGAAATGACTTTGTTCGAGTTTCTATAGGTTCTTTCGCGAAATGGAGGACCACGCGTTGAATATCGAACGCCTTCGAACACAGTGGCGCGTTGACAGATAACAGAACCGCGTTTCAAAATCCTGGATTATTTGGTAGCCGTTCATTACAGTTTGTAAATTTATCGTTGTCAGCCGTGCAACGGTAACCAGAACGTCGTTACAGTGTGCGTGTACGGATTCCGAACGTAACGAGGAAATAACCATGGATCCATATTGTTAAATATTCGCGGCCGTGTGGCAGACATTTGCATGCGCGATGCATTCGCCGCTACAGAACATAAAGAAGAGAATCGATATCAGCCGCGTTTGTTCTGTTGCGTATCGAAGCGCGATGAAAATACGCCACTGTAAATAATCCTTTCAATGAAATGCGGAAGGATTCTTTTTCCTTTTTAATTACGAGGTTTTATGCTGCGTCTACCGCCTGACTCGTTGCTTCACTGCGGACGCTTACACAAACTTATTCCTTTTATACCTACACGATACTTCCTTTTATACCTACACGATTTTCTGCTGTTTCTTTCTACCACGTCATTTACATGTATTTTGCATGCCTGCTATAAATAGATCAAAATTACGCTGTAATTATTATGTTGAGCGATGTAAAAGAAAAATTGAACCTGCTATAATACAGTACAAGTTATGCATCAAAGATAAAATTACTTGCTGACATTTGATTTATAATAGTCACATTTGTGATGCATATCACACTTCGAATGTGGCGAACTGTTACGTATTTTTACCACAACTGAGTTTTGAATTTAATACAAATTATAGTTCGTCTAATAATTGCTAAATTCAAAATGTACTTAACATTTCAATTTTTCAATCTGTCTTAATATTTCAACAATAATTAACTTTGTATAATATATTTTTATTATATTTTCATATTCTTTCATGTTTTTATATTGACTTGATTTACAACAGCACTTCAGCATAAACGAATATTTATATCTCGTAGAAAATGCATTTGTAAATTTTTTTATCTTCAAAAAGAATGAAGAGCATCATCAAGGTACCAAATTTTTTGTCAGCCTGAATATTCTATTTTAGCGCTGTTTTAAATTTAATTAAAGCATGATACATTTTCAACATTATTTCTTTGACCAATCTTCACAATTTTTTAAACAACCTCTGTGCGCTCATTATTAATTATTTCCCCGAATATTTTCAGTAATTTGTCCATCGTTTAGTAATTATTTTCTAGAATTTCTGAAATAATTTCTCTTTATTAATTTTCGAGAAACAATGATAAACTCGATTTTATTTTTGAAAAATAAATGAACTCGTATTTTAATCAAACTGATTTCAAAAACCCTCTCACATTTAAGCGGACAAATATAATTTCAGTCGAATGTTTCACGTCACATTTCTATTTAATTAAAATAAAAATTATTAGGTTCAAAATAATTACAAGAAACAACAGCTAAAAGCAACGAACCGAGTTCAACGAATTTTTACGCCCCTTTTCTCTTTTTTTGAAAGAGAAAGAGGGGTATAGACCGAGAGACAAGAGGGAAAATGAGAAAATTCCTGGGATATCTCGTACGTGTCGATCGGGACAGGAATCGAGGACGAAAGATAAGTCCTTCCCTTGTCGTTGATGCTCGGTCCGATCCTTGATCGTGAAATCCTTTTTTCATTTGTCGTCGATCAGTGCTCTACATATTCATAGTGGGTTCTGGCTGACAGATCGATAAGTCGTTACTTTATCACTTCTGCGAGTTATCTACATTTCCCTTCGGGAACGCGTAGAAACGTTCGAATACGAGAAGAGAATTGGCTTAAAGGCTGTCAGAACCGTGTTGCATTTCATTCTTCTCGGTGGTTCTGTTCTGTTTATTAGCTACGCGACGTCGCTATTCATCACGAACGCTTTGTTCGATTTATGCGATCCACACTCGCTACGAATTTACATACCTCTTTCATCTACAATAATCCGGGTGTCCGTCTGAAACTTGCGTTATTAAATGATCGAACGTAATTTGTTATGTCCACGAAACATTTATCGAATTTATATACAGGGTGTCTCACAACTAGTGTCCCTGAAATGAGAGGTAACTGATGTGATTCTGAATAAGATTTCCCTTCGCATATATAAATATTTGATACATATAAGTAAATGGATGGATGTAGTAGACTGTGGAGTTTTAATATATTTTCACTAATTATCGACAAGTTGTTCTAACTTGTAAGCAGATTTATTTATGCAACGGGAATTAACACGCACCGAAATATAGCACATAACAATTATGCACGCATTATTGACACGTGAATGGATAAAAAATTGTAAAACGAAGAATTTGGTAACGCATCAGCTTCAAAAAAATTTCGGTAGAAACAAGATGGTGTCGGATTAGCGAGTAAAAGGACCGCGTGAAACTGGCGAAAAAAATGAATTAAAGTAAGCCGAGAAAGAACTTATTAGAGGAAACTTTTCACTCGATTGCTCGTCGTCAAAAGAACCTCTAATTACAGGGTAATTAGTAGAGGGAGGCCGGAGTAAGATACTTCTTTACGGATACGCGATTAGATAGCGATTACCGCAGTTTACCGAGGTGCTTGAAATGGAAATCTCTTTTAAACCTGCCCACGGATTTTCCTTCTTTATCGAACGAGTTAATCCACCAGAAGACACCTTACACTCTTCTTTTCAGCTTCTACCGACTTGTCTGAAAAGCTGTGCGATACAAGGTATTCTGTATTTGTATACGGTACTTGAGAATTTTCTTTCAATACTTGATACAATGTTCGTTACGTTAATTCATCGTTGAATGAGAGTATTTAAGTTGTTATGAAAAGTAATGAATAATTATCAGACTGATAAAATAATGTTTACCAGACTGAAATTATTAAAATCAGCTTTGTGGTGAATTTAAAAAATAATCTTTTAAATAATGTTCAAATACAATTTTACAAAACTATGATGATATTTTATGTTTTTTTATGTTCATTTTATTGTAGGATATTAAAGATGCATAATGCAGTTCATACTTCATGAAACTTGATTATTTTAAACAATCTGCAAGACGGTTATTAAACGACAAATTTCGCAATAAATTTCTACAGGGAATTCTTATAATATTTTTTAAGTACAGCGAACGTCAAAACTGATGTATTGCATGCATTCATAAACAACATTGCAAATAATCAATTTATAATAACCTACTCCCAAATTCTAAATCCACGTGCAATTTCACCAAAAAATCATCAAAAGTAATCATTACATAACAAAACTAAATTATATGAAAATAAAATTATTGAAGAAGAATATATACAAGTGTGAGTGTAGAGAAAGTTGATTAATCGAGTTCAGTTTGCAAAGAATAGACTCTTACGAATTAAATGAGAACAAACTTAAATTTATTTCCCGTTAAAAATGAAGCGGATGATGATGAAAAAAAGGGGTGAAGCACAGTAAAATTCATGAGGCTCGTTTCACACCTGCTCAAGATTCTCTTCTCACCGGTCGCCAGAAAGATAAGAGAAACGAGCGTCACAAAAGATGATATATCGTATACACGATTTCATTTCCACTCGTAAAAGCTCCGGATAATATTTCGATGCTGACGTATTTCGCGCTCGAGCAACGAAGATTAACATAAAATGAGCGCAATTTGTAAAAGCGCAGATGTGGCCCGAGATACACGACCCAACGAACGTGCATACGTTCGAAAACTCTTGGTTACGTAGCATGCGTGCGAATAGATACGATGGATATATCCACAGCTAAGTTTTAATTAGCGCCCAGGTGAGTGGAGAGCGACATAAATTCGTTGGAACGACACGTGAATAACTTGCTAACGTATGATGCCGCGCAACCTCAACGAACTTGACCTTAATACGTTTCAATCTGAACGTGGAATAAGAGGGTGGTTTAACGCGACGTGTGATAGACGTGTACATATTTACACGCATGATTTATAGTTTAGTTGATCGGTCTTTTTATGAGGAACTTTTTCACCTGTTTAATGATAGATGATTTTATTAGACTTCATAGTTGCTAAAAATATAAAAATATCAAGTTTGTTGAAAATAAAATTACTTCTTTGATGAAAAGTATGTAACTTTTCACAATAGTTTGTTGAAAAAATTGTTATAATTACGGCGGACAAAGTGTTAAACATTTTTAACGTGGAAAGAATTTTGAGATCATTCGTAAATTGAACGAAGTATTATAAATTGAAGACATAAGGGGTTATGACCGTACGAGACGTACGAGCTGTTAAATTTCATCGCTCAACTCACGAATGAAGGTAATGCTAATGTTAGCACACTTCGGTAATGTTACATATTGCATACGGATAGTAGCAAGATAAACGTTAATGCTTGAACTTCTGCAATTACGACAGAAACCTGTTTGATTTAGGTAGCACTAAATTCTGGCGTGTCATCGGGCCAAATTGTCATGTTCTTCGTAAAATTGAAATACGTAGAATCGAGCTGCGTTAATCTGCCACGTAAAATTAATCAGCAACCTCGATTGAAGTAAAACCAATCATGATGTAATTATTGGAATTGAAACAGTAAAACAAAGCAAGTGATATCGTCTTCAAGTTTCAAAACTTTCAAATTTCTAGATTTAAAAATTGTCTTCAAACTTCTAAATTTATTACTTTTCAGGTTTTCAAACTCTCAAAATCCTAAAACCTCTAAAATTCCTAAAAAGTATTTGGACTTTCAAATTTTCACATAGTTTAATTTTTTAAATTTCCAAATTTACTGCAGATGTGAAATTTTAAAAAAATTCTCAAATGTTCGAAACAACATTTTCAAATAAATTCCAGGTCCGTAATTTTCGAGCCACGTTTCGACTACAAAGAAAGCCGCAAGCGAATACGAAAATGTAAGTTATCGAAGTGAAACAAGACCACATATGATCAGACTAGTAGAGTAAGCCCGTACGTGATCAGACGTCCGTAGCTACACTCTCAATCAACGATTTTATGCGTAAGTTCAACAAGGATTTTAACGAATGTTTACAGACGTATTTACAACATCGAATCAATTGTAAGTTCCAACGAAACGTGCTGCAGTATTTGATATAAGAGGAATATCGCAGAAGCAAACAAAAATGGAAATTCATGAGACTACTAATAATTCAAAAGAATACTATACGGCGAAACACGACGGGGCTTACGAAACAGCGAAATGGATTGGCTGAGAGCATTATTCAGATTACTACCCGATCGTTCGTTCTGCTTTTTATCTTCTTTCTACGCAATTATTTCCAGTCTTACGTTTCCTTTTTTTGCTCAAAAACGTCCTTTCCTATCTGTCATATTTCATACTCTTCTACCTGTCATCTTATTTCGCGGTCCCGGGAAGAAGTATGCGCATCCATTTGCATATTACCCTAAATAAAAAAGCGAGATGTTAATACAGAAAATTTGATGGTTTCTTTTCACGAAAACCGCTGGTTAAACACTTGGTAGATTTTACACACCATTACGTAATGACAGATTCTACGAAGAAGAAATTTGTTTCTCTTCTTCTCGCGGTATTCCTGCTTGCTTTCCACCTTTATTTACCGCATTTTTCACTTCAGCTCATCCTGTTTTCATGCACAAGCGTGCTGCTCCATCGGATGTTCATCCTCTCCGCATAAATCCTACACTCATTTTCATATCACCGGAACATTTTCATGAAAGCACGTGCAATTCCATCATAACGTTCGCGCCATTTTTTGTTTCGTACCTTGTTGGGATGTCTAATATGATTCGTTGGAAATTATATTTTGAGGTAGGATTATATTTTGGTATTCAAGAGGATATGCAGTTTTGTAATTTTTGGGGATTTTGCTGTTGAGTGTTATTTCATTTGTAAATCATTAATTTTTATATTCATCTGGTTGTCATAACCTCAGCAGTAGTCTTCCATTTTCAGTTTTTTATACATGTCGAGATATAAGGTTTTATTGTTTGCTACAGTCACTTTGAAGAACTATCAGAGTTACTTCATAGGTCATTTGCATTTCTATCTTCATTTGAAAGTTCAATAAACCAGTAGAAAATTAGAAACAGTCCACTTATATTCATTTATTGGAATTCTACTGATTTCACGCTAACGTTGCTGACACTCGAAGTCACATACAGTAAATATAACAAAAATCCATTGTGCTCTAAATTTTTTAATTTTGTACACTCAGATAATGTTAAATGCATAACGCTAATCAATGGCAAATTCCCCGGCATTTGTCGCCTTAACAAATTCAGTTCGTTTCACCTTAACGCTTCGGTAGCTGGCCGATTGCCACGAAACTTCGTCAGAAGAAGCGACGAAAGAAAAACGGGCTTCGACCGATTTCGCGCCATTAACTGCATTACTTTTTATAGCGTCGCACACCGTCGGGCTTCCAAATAATTGCCATGGATCGTTTGCTTGCCCAACAGCGATACTCGTTAATCAAATTCCGCACTCATAAGAAACGGTGTTAATGCTTCTTATTCAAACTGTTTGTCCCCGTTTTGCCGGATCGCTGAAAGATTCATCGCACCTGACGGCACAAAGGTGGCCAAGCAAAGATGTCCGTGAATGAAAAGACAGGTGACGAGATGGGGAAAAAGCTCGCGCCACGTTCTGTGTACCCTTATAAACTTTGAAAAGAAACGCATTAAAGAGCCCTGCAAGCCTTTATGAATGTTTGACCGATCCGCGGTACACGCCATCTTCGACTTTAAATAATTCACGAACTCGAGAACCGCGTACTCGGCAAAGATGCTGCTCCCGAGGGACTACAACCTCTTCTGGTAAATTGTTTTTCGAATTAAACATGGAATGTAACGCGAAAAATACCTTTGGCTATTTACCTCTTAATCGAGTCTTTGATCGCGGCACTTTAGATTGGTGTTTTAATGCAAATATTTTAAAGTGAAAGCAATTTGATACATTTAGGAACTATTTACTAAATGAATGAACTATTTACTGAGGACCAATAGTGAGGACGAGTTAGCTGGCCACATGTGGTGTCAGAGGTTAATGTACAGGGTGTAATGATATGGAGCAGCAATTTTCCTATATAACATACAAAAAGGAAGAAATTGGAAGAAGTAATAATTGTACTATATTATATTAACCACACAATAACATATAGCTTGCTCAAATACCTAACACAAATATTAATGATCAGATAAATAAGGAGATTCTTTGCAATTTCAAAAATGAATGAGCTTATGGAAATTCAGGTCTTATGTAGACATCGAATCTGATACAAACACTAATTTGCGTTTACATTAAAATTCAAGTTTGATGAACATGATCACTAAACCTGTGAAGTAAAATTTCAAGTTTCAGACAGTATATTTGAAAGTAAACGACAGAAAGAAAATATTTGATACTGCCATTAATGTATCACTATGAACACAATATGTCTATCATAATAAAATATTATGTTTCTATTAATAACGTAATGTGTCTAAATAACATGAGGTACTAATAAGAACAACGTAATTAAAATTAAAAGTCTGAATTGAAAAAGTGGCCACATTCACTGTTGATCAAAAACAAAAGATATAATAAACAAAAGATGAAGAAAGGTTCAGACAAAGACTGGATGTTTTCTTATGTCCAGAAACAATAAGTTGTCAAGAAGGACCTTGATACTTGAAGAAGCGTGATTCACGACAAGACTTCTTACTGAAGCTTTATGATTGTTTAAACGGATTAGACGCATTTGACTTTTAATTGCTTTCTCTTCCATTCTTTTAGCTTTGAGAGCAACAACTCGCCCGCCTGAACTCCATCTCGTTTTAGTTCGCCTTTTTGCACGTTTATCGTGAAGTTTTATTGTCTCGCATAAAGTTCTCGTTTTTGTATCTCGAGTAACCATGCGGGTCGATGACGCGATGTTTGCGGTCGTTGCTCTCCTCTATAGCGACACGAGTCGACGGATTCTTTTAAGAAGAATGATTAAGAAATATTTAATGCTATAATAACATAAAGAGATAATAATACTGTACCTCAAATGTTGAAATAATATTTTTATACAATTATTAAATAGAGTAATTGTATGATGTGTGGATGATACATATATTATTTGTAGAATTTATGCTCTTTAAAATTATCCAAATTAAATCTAGATTGTAACAACAAGTATCAAAATCCAAATCAAGTATCAAGAAATTCTGGTTCTTCATCATTCAAGATTATTAACTATCTAAAAATTAAACACAAGCTGTTTAAGATAATCTTATACAAAGTAAACGAAACTATTTTTATAATCACGAATGTAATAGAATTAACGATGCGTGTAATTCTGTCTGATAATTTAAGGTACATAGGCATACGAGTACATTGGAAATGAGAGGGTTAATGGTAGCTAAATTGCGGTTGGCAAATTGTGAGGTCGATCGGAAAGCTGGATTACGATGTTATAATATCCTGACTGCAGAATGTATTGCTGGACGTCTGCTTATCTGACGCGGCATACAGGGAATAACCCGGTTATCCTATTACCTGTTATCCGAAATCTCGAACTAACCAAAATGTCTAATACCGAATATCGAATGAGTTGCTGATTATTGATTTAACGTTGCATGGATAATTTCTGCTTTTTCAGTGTGAATTTGAGGATTTGGAAAGTTGGGGATTTGAGAACTTATAAATTTATAAATTTAGGATTTGGGGATCTAGGATTCGAGATATGTGAATTTGGAGACATGTAGATTTAGATATATGTGGATTTGGGCATATGAGGATTTTGGGACATGCGGATTTGGGGATATGTGGATTTGGGGATATATGGATTTGGAGATAAGTAGATTTGGGGATATGTGGATTGCAGCATATGTGGATTTGGGGATATGTGGATTTGGGGATAAGTGGATTTGGGGATATGTGGATTGGAGCATATGTGGATTGGAGCATATGTGGATTTGGGCATATGAGGATTTTGGGACATGTGGATTTGGGGATATGTGAATTTGGAGATAAGTGAATTTGGGGATATGTGGATTGGAGCATATGTGGATTTGGGCATATGAGGATTTTGGGATATGTGGATTTGGGGATATGTGGATTTGGAGATAAATGGATTTGGGGATATGTGGATTTGGGAATATGTGGATTTGGGCATATGAGGATTTTGGGACATGCGGATTTGGGGATATGTGGATTTGGAGATAAGTAGATTTGGGGATATGTGGATTTGAAGATAAGTAGATTTGGGGATATGTGGATTGGAGCATATGTGGATTTGGGCATATGAGGATTTTGAGACATGTACATTTGGGGATATGTAGATTTGGGGGTATGTAGACTTGGAAATAAGTTAATTTGGGGATACTTGGATCAGGACATATGTGGATATGGGAATATGTGAATTTAGAGATAAAGGACTGAGGAATGTATCATTTGAGGATGTAAGATTTCGAGGTCCAAGATTTGTACACCAAGGATCTGTAGATCTAAAATTTAAAAATCTACGAATTCAGGTTCCACGACTTCAAATCTAGATTAAAATCTACAGTGTTCTAAAAATTCCACACTACCCAAATTCGAAAACTGAAAGATTCTAAATCCCAAAGACCAACATCCTCTCTCAATTACCTCAAAAAATCCTACTAACCAACACAACAAATAAACCTCAGAAATCCCCTTCATGAAACACCTCGACTACACGAAATAAGTACCTAAACTCGTTAACCAACCCCAAACGAAGGTTCCCCAGATGTTATCAAACGATGCATCATTAACGTAGTCCAGATATTCAAGTGAAACTTCGTATGATCATATCTTTCTGGCAGGAGTCTAAAAGGGCAAAGTGTGCTCGCATTTAAAATGGCGGGCCGAAGAAGAGCAACGCAGGCACGATTACAGAGCGTAGCTCGTTTAGAAGGACGTTGTTTCAGTTGCTCGTTAACGTCTGTCCGAGAGATCCCGGGAAAAGATATGGACAGCTCTTTTCGAGGAAGAAAAAGCTCATAGTCCGGGAGCCAACCCTGAAGAAGACACGGTAACAGCTCGGAAAGGTCGAGCATGTAAATGTGTAACCGCGTATCTCCAGCGCAAAATGCCTTCGGGAGTGTTATGAATGCTTGAACGAGCCTGTTTCCGTTCGCAGCGTAAAAATAGCGACGAGTGCAGTTACCCTGAAGCTTTAGCTATTAGTTGAACGAGACGTTATGGTCGTTTTTTATACGTTTGCCGGGAGGAATGCAGTACCGATATTGAGCCTTTGCTGGAATGTGACATCGACGGAACATCGCACTGCTTTCCTTGCTTTCTAATATTAAATGTAATGCATATTTGTCTTGAAGCTACGTTGAAAAACAAGTGAAGGAAACAAATTATTTTGTATGTTAAATATTTGAGCTTTATATGTTTCAAGGAAGTTTGACGTGTTTTGAAAATGAGGGACTTGCGAAACAAGGGGTGAAGTTGAGAAAGTCTGAAAATTTAGAAAATTTGAGGAATTCACAAGATTTAGAAAAATCAACTACTAGGCTCGAAGCTATCGCTCTAAAATCTTATTCAGAATCACCTCAACAACCCCCCATTTCAAGGACCTACATTAATTGTGAGACACTCTGTATAAGTGTAAAATATTATAAAATATCACTTCAATCGATGGAGATATATTGTCTACCTTTAACCAAACCTTGTATACACAACGTAAAACACGAATATACCGAGAGTCTACTGTACCACCAAATTGTTCTATGTATAATGAGACACTCGACACGATTGAATACACATATGCACACATGACGTACAGAGAGTCTACAGTAAGTAGTTAGTTGTGTGTACGATCAGACACTCGACACGATTTACATTTACACCCATAATCAAGTAAATTGCGAGCCTCTTATCCCATAAATTACTAAACGCGATATATTATCAAGTCCACGATTTTCATATAATTAATCCGCTTTACTTTCGAATAATTTTCAAATTAATAAGAGGCGGAGTACACGGTTCGTTATTTTGCTCGTATCGCCCACGTCGCCGAGAACGAAACGAACTCGAAATTAACATGAAACTATTCTCATAACGAAATTTTTAACGAACGAAGATCGGGAGTAAACGGTGAAGCAACGAGTTCCTCGAAACTATCGCGGAATTTATGGACTTTTGCTGATCGTTAGGAAAGTTATGGGAATAAAGAAAATATTGGAACTGGAGAAATTTACA